>NC_134904.1:2891099-2948599 GCF_041734735.1 Babylonia areolata | reverse complement strand
CTGTCGAAAAACCCACTTCATTAGGAAAAACAAATTAAACTGCAAACAGAAAAAAGTGGCGCTCTCAGTATAGCGACACGCTCTCCCTGGGGAGAGCAGTCCGAACATCACACAGAGAAATCTGTTGTGACAGAAAAAGACAAAAAAAAAAAAAAGAGAGAGAGAAATACGAAATACGAAAATATCTCCCTCTCTATATACACATATACTTTCTCTCCACCTGTCAGTTTGACGATGATGGTGATAATGTTATTACTGTCGTTGCTGTAGAATGATGATGATGACGATACTGATGCTGATGATGACGATACTGATACTGATGATGACGATACTGATGATGACGACACGCCGTGACGTTGTGTGTTGCTTCAACAGTGCAGACCAACGCCTGTTACTCCCTCCCCTGTCAGAACGGAGGTCAGTGCGCGCCAGTGGGCACTTCTGGGTACAGATGCACCTGTGCCTATGGGTACACTGGTACCAACTGTGAGTTTTATCAAGGTCAGTTCACATCCACGTTGACTGGGGGGAGGGGGGGGGGAAGAAATATTACTCAGAAAGCTTTACAGAACAGCCTCTTACCCCCCACCCACCGACCCCTCGCCCCCCAAGTTCCCCTCCCTCCCCATCCCCACGACTGCCACGCCCCTAAGTTACCCCCGCTGTCTGTCTGTCTGTCTGTCTCCATCTCTCTCTCTCACTCTCTGTCTCTCCATCTCTGTCTCTCTCTCCATCTCTGAACATGATAGAAACATAATGTCGAGTAAAATAGATCCATAACTCAATTTAGATTAGTAACTAACCAAAAAGAGGCTCGGCTGCAAAGTTGGATGGTCACATGTTCGAATTACTTAGTATTATGCATGAGTAATATGGAATATGTTGTATTAATGTCGTGGGTGTGAATGTATGAATGCTTATATAAATATGTACTTATTTGCTTGTTATTTCCCCTTATCAAATTTTTTCGTTTTGCTTTTTCTTTTCTTCGCTTGCTAAAATAAGCTGAATAATCCCCCTTGGCACTAGAGCTGAAAAACGCCATTTGCCAATTTAAAAAAAAGTCATTGTCATTGTCATTGTCTCTCCATCTCTCTCTCCATCTCTCTCTCTGGAGAACATTTTGGGGTTTGACCTACTTGCTTATGTATGTTATTCTGAGTCTGTTCATTGCATGAGAAACTATTCATTTTAGAGTTCTCACAGAATGTGTCGGTGCACTGAAGATCCCGATACAACATCAAAACGATGATAATGAAGTTGTTATTGATGACGAGAATGATGGTGGTTGATGAAGATGATGAATATTCATTGATGATGATGATGATGTGGAGGTGACTATCAGATAATGAAGTGGTATACAATACAGTACAATACAATACAATACAATGCAATGCAATACAATACAATACAATACAATACATTGTTTTTACAGGACAGAACGGAGCCTGCAGCCCCTCTCCATGTCAGAATGGAGGACAATGCACCCTAGGCGGTACATATGGGTACACCTGTATCTGTCCAGTTGGGTACTCTGGCACCAGATGTGAAATCATAACAGGTCAGTATATAATAACCTTCGAAACCTAAATCAGTTATTTCAGTTATTAGTAACCCCCTCATCTATCTCTGTCTAGCCTGTAAACAGTATCTCTGCATTATCTGGAGATAAGGACGAACATGAAAGAAACTGATAATGATGATGAATACGATGATGATAATGACCAGATGGTATAATGATTTATGATCTTTCAGTCCAACGTTTTAAAAAAACTCGGATGTGGGGTGAGATATTTTTGTGAGGGTGAATGATGAGCCTGTGGATGTTTAATTCATTTCCAGATGGACGAATAAAGATGTATCATAATGCATTGTATTGTATCGTATCCTATCGTATCGTATTGTGTTACAGGCTATCCACCTCGCTGCAATCCCTCGCCCTGTCTGAATGGAGGACAATGCACCCCAGTGGGCACATATGGGTACACATGTACCTGTCCAGTTGGGTTCACTGGTACCAGATGTGAAACCCGAGGTCAGTACATAAGCATAGAAACGGAAGTACACACACACACACACACACACACACACATATATATATATATATATATATATATATATATATATTGGTAACCCCCACCCCCACCCCACCCTACACCCCTCAGTCACTGTCCTGCCTGTTAGCATCTTCCCTGTATTTTTTATGTTCTTTTTCTTTTTTTTTCTTTTTTAAAATTCCATTCACCTTCTTCTTCTGCGTTCACTCGTATGCACACGGGTGGGCCTTTACGTGTATGACCGTTTTTACCCCGCCATGTAGGCAGCCATACTCCGTTTTCGGGGGTGTGCATGCTGGGTATGTTCTTGTTTCCATAACCCACCGAACGCTGACATGGATTACAGGATCTTTAACGTGCGTATTTGATCTTCTGCTTGCATATACACACGAAGGGGGTTCAGGCACTAGCAGGTCTGCACATATGTTGACCTGGGAGATCGGAAAAATCTCCACCCTTTACCCACCAGGCGCCGTCACCGTGATTCGAACCCGGGACCCTCAGATTGACAGTCCAACGCTTTAACCACTCGGCTATTGCGCCCGTCATTCCATTCACCATATCACCTTTAGATCGTTGTATACACGTTTTTTTTTTGTTGGTTTTTTTAGATGTCTGTGTTTTTGCCCATGATAAGGAACTTTTATTAACAAGCACCAGTCGTCAGATTAAATGAAATGAATAACGATTTATCGCATGCTTCAACACGATATTGGGTATTATTAGCTTGCTGCTGTTTAGGTTTACATGTATAATAATGTTTTCTGACTGAAGGCTTGTTTGAACCAAGATAGTGACGGGCGCAATAGCCGAGTGGTTAAAGCGTTGGACTGTCAATCTGAGGGTCCCGGGTTCGAATCACGGTGACGGCGCCTGGTGGGTAAAGGGTGGAGATTTTTATGATCTCCCAGGTCAACATATGTGCAGACCTGCTAGTGCCTGAACCCCCTTCGTGTGTATATGCAAGCAGAAGATCAAATATGCACGTTAAAGATCCTGTAATCCATGTCAGCGTTCGGTGGGTTATGGAAACAAGAACATACCCAGCATGCACACCCCCGAAAACGGAGTATGGCTGCCTACATGGCGGGGTAAAAAAGGTCATACACGTAAAAGCCCACTCGTGTGCATACGAGTGAACGCAGAAGAAGAAGAAGAAGAACCAAGATAGTGAGGATACATTACAATGTTGATATTCATGTTATGCAGACAGGTAGTGATGATACTGATATGGATGACGATGAGTGTGACACTGACCTCATTATGATGACAACGATGTGGATGACTGAGTGTGACACTGACTTCATTATGATGATAACGATGTGGGTGACAGTGAGTGTGACACTGACCTCATTATGATGACAACGATGTGAGTGACGATGAGTGTGACACTGATCTCATTATGATGACAACGATGTGGATGACGATGAGTGTGACACTGACCTCATTATGATGATAACGATGTGGATGACAGTGTGACACTGACCTCATTATGATGATAACGATGTGGTGACAGTGAGTGTGACACTGACCTCATTATGATGATAACGATGTGGATGACAGTGAGTGTGACACTGACCTCATTATGATGATAACGATGTGGATGACAGTGAGTGTGACACTGACCTCATTATGATGATAACGATGTGGGTGACAGTGAGTGTGACACTGACCTCATTATGATGATAACGATGTGGATGACAGTGTGACACTGACCTCATTATGATGATAACGATGTGGATGACAGTGAGTGTGACACTGACCTCATTATGATGATAACGATGTGGATGACAGTGAGTGTGACACTGACCTCATTATGATGATAACGATGTGGATGACAGTGAGTGTGAGACGACCCATGTTGATGTTAATCGATGTTCCAGGTGACATAGATGTACAACATGATTCATTGTATGTATCACGATGTGATGAGTTACGGTACACTGGAACCTCCCCTTATGAAGGGAATGAACGAGTGGGGACATTGGGTGACACATGACCTTTCATTGATTATGGTAACGATGTGAAACCGAGGTCAGTATAGCAAGACCGGAATTATACCACACACACAATAAAGACACAACGACACACTAATATTATGTATTACAAACGTATTTGAATTAAATATTGTGACCCACCCACCACCTGAAACCTGTCGATGTCATGCTGTTGACTCCTGTAACGTCCATTCATTAATAATTGATGTTGATACACGTTGGTTGTTTTTGGGTATTTGATGCTGATGTTTTCGATGAAAGAACTTTAGTTAACAACTGACCTCGATTAATGAATGATAACGATTTATCAGCATGCTTCGACACATTATGGTGATATAGCGATGGTTGGTTACATGATAATTAACTGACTAATTGTTTGAAAGATAGTGAGATTACATGTGATACATGATACATTATGATGATAACGATGTGGATGACAGTGAGTGCGACACTGACCTCATTATGATGATAACCATGTGGATGACAGTAAGTGTGACACTGACCTCATTATGATGATAACGATGTGGATGACAGTGAGTGTGACACTGACCTCATTATGATGATAACCATGTGGATGACAGTGTGACACTGACCTCATTATGATGATAACCATGTGGATGACAGTGAGTGTGACACTGACCTCATTATGATGACAACGATGTGGATGACGATGAGTGTGACACTGACCTCATTATGATGATAACGATGTGGATGACAGTGTGACACTGACCTCATTATGATGATAACCATGTGGATGACAGTGTGACACTGACCTCATTATGATGATAACCATGTGGATGACAGTGAGTGTGACACTGACCTCATTATGATGATAACCATGTGGATGACAGTGAGTGTGACACTGACCTCATTATGATGACAACGATGTGGATGACAGTGAGTGTGACACTGACCTCATTATGATGACAACGATGTGGATGACAGTGAGTGTGACACTGACCTCATTATGATGACAACGATGTGGATGACAGTGAGTGTGACACTGACCTCATTATGATGACAACAATGTGGATGACTGAGTGTGACACTGACCTCATTATGATGACAACGATGTGGATGACAGTGAGTGTGACACTGACCTCATTATGATGATAACGATGTGGATGACAGTGTGACACTGACCTCATTATGATGATAACGATGTGGATGACAGTGAGTGTGACACTGACCTCATTATGATGATAACGATGTGGATGACAGTGAGTGTGACACAAGCTCTCATCATGTTCCAACAGTACAGAACACAGCCTGCAACGCCCGTCCCTGTCGGAACGGAGGTCTGTGCACCCCAGTCAATCTGTATGGGTACACCTGCACCTGTTACAATGGGTACACCGGCGTAAACTGTGACATCCCAGGTACGTGCATATTGGTGTACAGGATTGTTGTTGCCGTTGTTCAGGAATACATAGAAGAAATGCAGAGGAATGTCTGTTTGTCCGTCTGTCTGTATGTATGTCTCTCTTTTGTTACCCTGCTTTCTGTCCACGTTGATCTCTCTCTCTCTCTCTCTCTCTCTCTCTCTCTCTCTCTCTGTCTGTCTTTGTCTCTGTCTCTCTCTCTGTGTCTCTGTCTGCCTGTCTCTCTCTCTCCTTCTTTCTCTCGCTTTCACTTTCACCCCCCCCTCTCTCTCTCTCTCTCTCTCTCTCTCAGTCCTCACCCCCCCTCTCTCTCTCTCTTACTCTCTCTCTCAGTCCTCACCCTCTCACCCTCTCTCTCTCTGTCTGTCTCTCTGTCCCTGTCTCTGTCTCTGTCTCTCTCTCTCTCTCTCTCTCTCTCAGTCCTTACCTCCACCTCTCTCTGTGTGTCTCTCTCTCTTTCTCTTTCTACCCTCATCGATGTAGTAAAAAGAGAAGATATGATAATCATGCTGCTTAGGACGAAGATATCATAAAATCATTTGTTACATATTTCAGAAGTATGGGATTTTCGAAAGAAAATGAATGATAAACAGAAGTTCAAATGCCCAAATACGAAAAAAGTAAAACAAAAAGTAATCTTACAAAATTACGCTGTGACTGTTATCATTCATTTGCAGAGAGAGAAAAAACCACAACTATTATGGGATATGTCACTGGATGATAATTGGATGGATGTTCATGAATGAGTGTATGTGTATGCAAGAATGTGCATTCAATATGGATGGTCGAGCTGACAGATCTTCTATGTTTGTCTCATTTTTTGTATTTGCATTATTTGTGTGTGAGTGGTGAGAATATTGATTTATATTATGTTTGTTTGTTTGATGTTATGTCTCTTGAAAATGTATTGTTCCCCCCTGTCACAAGGACTGTATAGTCAATGACAGTAAAACATCAAAGCGTCAAAAGCGTGTCTACGCTCATCCTCTCTCTCTCTTTCCTTTTTTTTACTGGTTGTGTGTATGTCTCGTGTATGTCTCGTGTCTTTTTCATGAATCAGTCAATCACTTAATTAATCAATCAACCAATCAAATCAGTTTAATATGGGCGACAGGATGACGTAAGACATGACGTAATAATGAGGTCAGTGTCACATTCATCGTCATCCACATCGTTATCATCACTACCTGTCTGTGTAACATGAATATCAACATTGTAACGTATCCTCACTATCTTGGTTCAAACAAGCCTTCAGTCAGAAAACATATTACACGTGTAAACCTTAACAGCAGAGCAACAGCAAGCTAATACCCTATATCACATTTCACATTCATAAAATTCCGATATCTTGTTATAGAAATCTGTACACCTTATTCATACCATTAGTATGACATATACTGACCGAGATATCCCATTTTGTCCATTTTTTAAAGTCTTTTTTAAATTAAAAAAAATCTATTTAAGTCACACATAAAACTCTCAGACATCCGTTTTAGCGTTTAATTAAATGACGGAGTATACTGGCTGCGATAATGTAATGTTACAACGAGGGAAATGTGAAGGGGGGTGGAAGAGAGGGAGGAGGAGGAGGAGGAGAGACTGACACGTACAACAACAACAACACCTTGACAAAGTTTCACTTTCCAGGAGGTGTGAAAATGTGAGGACCGATCCATACACGCTGCACCACATCTGTGGGGGTGGCGTGGGAGGGTGGAGGGGGTGGGGGGGTGGGGTGAGCAGATGCCTGGCTTACACATTAACCTATATAACACGCTGGTCAGGCCATAAGACAACCCTGGGTTTGTATAAAACATTAACATATAATGAAATGAAATAGCCTAAATGAATACAAAAAAGTAAATACTCTAAAATCTTTTTCTTTTCTTTTTTTAAGAAGAAAAAGAAAAGAAAAGACAGACACATATAAGACAAACGACTGAAATAACTTGGAATCCGAATAAATAAAAAACAAAGAAGATAGAAGAACAAGACCCCCAAAACAACCACAACAACAACACAACAAAAACAGCAACAACAAAAACACCTAGATCATGTTAGCTGTCACTACTGCTGTTACTACTTTTACTGCTGCTGCTACTTTTACTGCACTAATGTTGGCGACAAGACGATTTCGATGATAATAAAGTGAGAGGCAAAGAGGAAAATGAAAGAAATTGATGAAGATGATGATGAGATGACAAAATTCTCAACAGCTCAGCTATACGGCTGTAGTTCCTACCCCTGTCAGAACGGAGGTCAGTGCACTCCAGTGGGGACGTATGGGTACAACTGCACCTGTATCAATGGGTACAGTGGGTTCAACTGTCAGACACTGCCGTGTAAGTTATTTATTTATTTATTTATTTATTTATTTATTTATTTATTTATTCATTTTTAACTATTCATTTTTAACTATTCAGTCTGTGGGTCCGTGGTAAACTTTAACATTGACATTTTCTCTGCAAATACTTTGTCAGTTGACACCAAATTTGGCATAAAAATAGGAAAAATTCAGTTCTTTCCAGTCATCTTGTTTAAAACAATATTGCACCTCTGGGATGGGCACAAAAATGTTTTTTAAAAAGAAGCCTAATTATATGCAAACTGCATTTACTGTTATATTTATATTTTTTGTATTCTCTAAACTTGGCACTTTGACCTCTTATTCTGACACAACAACAAGAGGAGTCATTATTATCATTTTTTGTTCAAACAGGAACTTCTTTTGCTAAGCATGGAATTTTTATTTATTTTGCAAACGTTTTGGTGCAGATAGTAAAAAAGGGAAATTACTCTGTAATTAATGCTAGGGGACTTAATTTATCACAAGTGAGTCTTGAAGGCCTTGCCTCTCTTGTTTGATACCATAATCTCATCACAGCGATGGACAACCCATTGCCATGGAATGAGGTCTGTAATGGTGAAACCGAAAGGACTCACTGTCTGTCTGTCTGTCTGTCTGTCTGTCTGTCTGTCTCTCTCTCTCTCTCTCTCTCTCTCTCTCTCTTCTGCTGTAGCCTTTATTGAATAAACTATTCGTATCCATATCTGTCTCCCCTCTGTCTGTCTGTCTCTCTGTCTCTGTCTCTGTCTCTCTTTCCTTTCCGTATATTTGTGTACACGTCTCCATAATTG
Organism: Babylonia areolata; assembly: GCF_041734735.1. NCBI lineage: Eukaryota > Metazoa > Mollusca > Gastropoda > Neogastropoda > Buccinidae > Babylonia > Babylonia areolata. Next base: position 2,940,025 of record NC_134904.1, on the reverse strand, counting down.
CTTAGTATATTATACTGTTTTCACTGTTTTCTACTACCACGTTTTCTTCATCTTCATCATCATCACCGTCGTCTTCTTCTTCTTCCCTGTGTGTATGCACGTCTCCACGATTGCTTGGTATACCGGTATTGCTCTTACTGTTGCTTTTACTTTTACAACTTCCACTACTATTACTACTAGTACTACTACTACTACCACCACCACCACATCCACCACCACCTGCCGCTGTTACTACTACTACTACTACTACTACTACTACTAGGAAAAAACACAAAAGAAATGAGTGGCGCTGTAGTGTAGCGACGTGCTCTCCCTGGGGAGAGCAGCCCGAATTTCACACAGAGAAATCTTTTGTGATAAAATGAAATACAAATTCAAATACAATATTACTACTACTACTACTACTACTGATGATGATGATGATGATGATGATGATGAGTAGGAGGAGGAAGTTTAAGCTGACGATAAGAAGAAAGGTAAATAGGGAAATGAAATAGATAAAACAGGATAATTGTTCGTTCGTTCTTTAGTTTGTCTTTTCACTGTTAGTGATATTAGACGAGGGAAGGAAAAAAATCGAGTGGGAGGGGGGGGGTTACTGTGTACGCATACGAGTAAGTGAAAGTGTGTGTGTGTGTGTGTGTGTGTGTGTGTGTGTGTGTGTGTGTGTGAAAATTATTGATGTAAGTTTTGTTTAAAAAATAAACAACAAAAAAAACCATAACAATATAACATATTTCTAATGAAAACCTAACAACTTTAACAGCGAACCAACTGAACTATTTAACAGGATAATTGTGATGAAGATGATGACCAGATAACGATTCGTGACATGACAGCCCAGACATATGGCTGCCGATCCTTCCCCTGTCAGAACGGAGGTCAGTGCACTCCAGTGGGGACATATGGGTACAAGTGCACCTGTGTGAACGGATACAGTGGGTTCAACTGTCAGGCACGACCGAGTAAGTACAGAAGCATCAACTGTTTAACTTCTTTTTTTGTTAAAAAAAAAATTCTCAAGTTTCCTTCTTGTGAATCATTTCAAAATGTCATATTGTCTCTTATGATGCGTCGTTGCAAATATCAGTGATGTGTTTAAAAAAATAATAATAAAATAAAATAAATAAAAACCCCACCATGCATTAATAATATGAAAAAGATGTAAGTTGTCAGTTTCGCCAAAACAATTTTCCTTATTTTGAATCAAATTAGCGCTGTATCAGTATCAGTATGAGTAGGTCAAGGAGGCGTCACTGCGTTCGGTCAAATCCATATACGCTACACCACATCTGCCAAGCAGATGCCTGACCAGCAGCGTAACCCAACGTGCTTAGTCAGGCCTTGAGAAAAAATAAATAAATAAAAAATTATAGATAAATACATAATACTAATTATTATTATTATTGTTATTATTATTAGAAGGCGAAAAATCTTGATGAAGTCAACTCTAAGCGCACAAAAAACAAAAAACAAAAAAAAAATTAACGCAAAACACAGGAAACTAATTCACACATTTCGAAAACTGACAACTACAGCTACTTCTCACACGGTTTGTCTGTATCCTTCCCACCCCACCCCACCCCACCCCCAACCCTCCCTTGTTTAATTTCATTATTATTATTTTTCATTGATTAATTCATTTATCTGTTTGTTTGTTTATTGGTGCAACTTTTGCTCATTTGACTACTGGTGTGATGATTTTGATAGTGACGAGAATGATAGCAGTAATGATGATCAAAGAAGAAGTAAAATGAAAGAAATCCATGATGGTGGTGATGATAACCAGACGATATATCTCATGACAGCCCAGACCAATGGCTGTCAGTCCTTCCCTTGTCGGAACGGTGGTCAGTGCAGTCCATTGGGGGAATACGGGTACAGGTGCACCTGTGTAAATGGGTACAGCGGGTACAACTGTGACACACCACCTGGTAAGTTCTGTAGCACAAAACGTTTAACTTGAATGAACAAAAAGAAGTCTCTTCAGTTTTATTTTAATGTGAACTGGCAAACATTGTAGGATGTCACATTATGTCTGATGTGGTGTTGAAGCAAGTGTGATGATGTGAAGGTTGTGGGCGGTGGGTGGGTTGCGGGGGGCGCGGGGGGAGGGGGGGGAGGAGTGGTGGGGGTTGTCCCACTCTGTGACCTTTCACCTCTAACTCTCGTGGCACACTCAGTTTCCATTACCTCCCTGCAGAAAAAAAAATCAAACACCATCATCAGTAAGGGAAGGGCAAATGGCACATTTTAAGACAGACACGAAAAAAAAAACAAAAGAAAGAAAGAAAGAAAAGAACAGAAAGACACATAAAAGACAAACGACCGAAATAATTTGAAATCCGATTAAATAAAAACAAAGAAGATAGAAGACCCCCTCCCCTCCCCCCACCCCCAAAGCAACAACAACAACAACAACAACAACAAAACCACCTACATTATGCTAGCTGTTACTACTTTTACTGCTTCTGCTACTTTTACTACACTAATGTTGACGACAAGGTGATTACGACGATTGGGGTTGTTGTTGTTTAATCAGATTTCAAACAAAGTCAAAACCACTTCTTGCAATTAGCTCAACTGGCCCTTATTTTTAAGAGCTAGTGCAGTCTTGCGATGAAGCTGTATACTGAAACAAAGACGAAAAATAGTTCGGCAGTCTGGAGATTCTTCACCAGCATAGTAAATACAATAACATGCTGTGCAGCCTTCAGGTGTTTCTTATTTGTCATTTTTTAAAGATGTATCTTCATTTTTAAGACCATCACCAACTACAGCAATGACGACAAGATTGTGCTATTGTTACCACTTAACCTGCTACTGATATTGAAGAAGAAGAAGAAGATGATGATGATGATGATTAAGGTGATAATAAGGGGAGAGGAAAATGAAAGAAAGTGGTGATGATAATGACCGTATGATACCATTCACGACAGCCCAGCCATATGCCTGCAATTCCTTCCCCTGTAAGAACGGAGGCCAGTGCACTCCTGTGGGCGCATATGGGTACAACTGCACCTGTGTAAATGGGTACACCGGGTACAACTGTGAGACACCATCCGGTAAGTGTATAAACATGAAACAATCAGCTTTATCTTGAATAACTCCAGATTTCATCATGTGGTTAGGCAAAGGTTTCAAAATATCTCAGTTCTCTCTACTGTGGTGTCATGGCGAATGTGTGTGTGTGTGTGTGTGTTTGTTTGTGTGTGTGTGTGTGTGTGTGTTGTGTGTGTGTGTGTGTGTGTGTGTGTGTGTGTGTGTGTGTGTGTGTGTTTGTTTGTGTGTGTGTGTGTGTGTGTGTTGTGTGTGTGTGTTGGGGTAATGGGTAGAGAGAACTAGTTCACTGCTAATTCTACAACTGTCGCTGTTTTTGTTTTTTGTTGTTGTTGTTTTTCGGGGAGGGGGGGTTCTCTCTCTCTCTCTCTCTCTCTCTCTCTCTCTCTCTCTTGCTTTCACACGCCTTCATCATTGGCCAAAAAAACCCAAACTTTTTTTTCCTTCTGTTTTTTTTGTCGTTGCTGTTTTTGTTTTTTAATACATTGTTTCTAAATGTATTCAAAGTAGTATTCTTCCAAATACACTAAGTTCTACTGTCACTGCTTTTACTGCTGACGATGTTGATGTGAAAATTAAGATTATAAATTAAGGGGAGAGCTAAAGAGGAAAATTAAAGACATTGACGACGATGACGATGATGATGATGATAACGACCGGATAATATAACTCATGACAGCCCAGGCGTACGGCTGTAGATCCTTCCCCTGTCTGAACGGAGGCCAGTGCACTCCAGTCAGTACATCTGGGTACACCTGCACCTGTGTAAATGGGTACAGCGGGAACAACTGTGAGACACCGCCAGGTGAGCTTCAAAAGCACCAAACATTTAGCTATATTCTAAATCAACGTAATCTCATTCTCTCCTAATGTGATGTTATTAATTTTGATAAGGAAAAGGGTGCACAGACCCAAAGCCCAGGCTTGAGGGCCTTCCGCATACTGAGACTGGCGAAAGACGAGAATAATTCACTGGTTAAGTGAGACTCTCCTGGAGATTGAAGTTTAATCACAGCAACAGACTTTATACTGTACCATACATCAGGTGTATCCCATGAAGAGGTTTAGAACTGAAATCAGTTACGTGAACAAAAATTCGCATCATCAACCGAGTGACGCGAGCTGTGATAAAAGTGACCGACACCCAGACGAGTTAGACACGAACTGAATTGCCCAGCTAGTTGGCACGCACACTCCAACTATGATTCTGAGTTGACGCCCTCTCATGGGGAAGAATTATAACTGTCAGCGCTATTGTCTTCTACATTAAATGTTGTTGATGATGATGATGATTGTTGTTGTTGTTGCTGTTGTTGTTGTTGCTGTTGTTAATAATTTTGATTATGTTTCCAAGAGATGTGCACTCATTCTGGGTTCATGACTGAGTGATTATTGCCAATAGTAAAGGGAGGCTTCGTAGGTCGAAGGTGGTGCCCTTTGTCTGTTGGAAACAAAACAGGCACTATTGAACATCACTGATATGACTCAGAAGCAGAGTTCTCTCTCTCTCTCTCTCTCTCTCTCTCTCTCTCTTTCGTTCCTTCTCTATGACAACCCTTTCTATCTTATCTGTCCATCTGCATACATTTTCTCTTGAAATCCTTTGCCTTGTAAATTCCCAGTTTTGCCTAAAATAGGAGACAAAAAACCCCAGTTCTTTCCACACATTCTTATTATAATGGCGGTGTACTTCTGGGGAGGGTAAAAGGATCATACAGAAGTCAAACGTATTTCCACAGTAATGTAACTGGTACATTTTCATTTCTTATATACAAAACTAAACACTTTCATCTTCCTTATTGACAACTGCTGGTTATTCTATCTTTTTTTATAGTTCAATAGTAACTTCTGCTGAGTATGGAAATCAGTTACGTTGAATCATGGATCTGCCAGGAGCAGCAAAATTCTGTCAAGTAATGAGACATCACTCTGTATTGCTGTGTGAAATACATTTGAGGGTTATGGTGACGGGGAGGATTAAGATAATAGATAAGGGTAGAAGTAAAATGAAAGAAACCTGATGAGGATGACGATGATGACGATGGTGATGATGATACGATGATGAATATGATGATTGTTGTTGTTGAAAGAAATTCATGATGGTAGTGATGATGACGACCGAGACAATATTATATCTCATGACAGCCCAGACCAATGGCTGCCAGTCCTTCCCTTGTCGGAACGGTGGTCAGTGCAGTCCATTGGGAGCAAACGGGTACAGGTGTACCTGTGTAAATGGGTACAGCGGGTACAACTGTGACACACCACCTGGTAAGTTCTGAAGCACCAAACACAAAGCTGAACAAATTTTTTTCACTGTTCTTCTTTGCCAGCAGTAAAGGGAGGCTTCATAGGTCTAAGTGGTGCAAGTGGTGCCCTTTGTGTGTTGAAACAAAACGAGTACCACTGAACATCACTAAAGTGACTCAGTTTCACCAATGTTTAGCAGTCGGGGGCTGTGGGCTTGGGGGTTAAACAAACACACACGCTAACAGAGACTTTGTGTGCTGCAGTGACATTGCCAGTGGTTGTTGCAGGTGTTGCGTGGATTGCTGTACACTGTGTCACTTTTTTCGTGTGTGTGTGTGTGTGTGTGTGTGTGTGTGTGTGTGTAAAGCATCAGTCATTCAGTCAGCCAGCCCAAGTCAGTCAGTCATTCGCTCTGTGTCAGTATCTGTAATCGAGTCTGTGTTTGTAATCTCTGTCTCTGTCTCTGCATCTGTCTCTGTCTCTCTCCCCTTTCTCTCTTATCTGTCTGTCTTCATACATATTTTCTGGAAACCCATCACCTGGTAAATTCCACAGTTTGCTTAAAATGTGGAAAAAAACCCCAGTTCTTTCCACACCCCTAATTACAATGGCAGTGTACATCTGGGAAGGGTAGAAAGATAATAAAGAATCCAAATAGGGTGTATATTTCCACAGTAATGTACTTGATACAGGTGTGTGTTTTTTTTCGTATACACAAAGCTAAACCTTTTTATCTGCCTTATGACTACCTCTGGTTATTCTATCATTCTATAGTTAAAATAGTAGCTTCTGCTTTGTATGGAAGTCAGTCACCTTGAACCATGCATCTGCCAGAAGCAACAAAACAAAATAAAACAAACAAAAAACAAAACAAAAATCTGGCAAGTAATGGGACATCACTCTGTATTGCTGTGTGAAATACATTTGAGGGTGATGGTGACGGGGAGGATGAAGGGTAATAGTAAGGGGTGAAGTAAAATGAAAGAAAGTGATGATGGTGGTGAGGATTGTTGTTGTTGCTGTCGTTGTTGTTGTTGAAAGAAATCCATGATGGTGGTGATGATGACCAGACGATATATCTCATGACAGCCCAGACAAATGGCTGCCAGTCCTTCCCTTGTCGGAACGGTGGTCAGTGCAGTCCATTGGGGGCAAACGGGTACAGGTGCACCTGTGTAAATGGGTACAGCGGGTACAACTGTGACACACCACCTGGTAAGTTCTGAAGCACCAAACACTAAGCTGAACAAATTTTTTTCATTGTTCTTCTTTGCCAGCAGTAAAGGGAGGCTTCATAGGTCTAAGTGGTGCAAGTGGTGCCCTTTGTGTGTTGAAACAAAATGAGTACCACTGAAAATCACTGAAGTGACTCAGTTTTACCAATGTTTAGCAGTCGGGGGCTGTGGGCTTGGGGGTTAAACAAACACACACGCCAACAGAGACTTTGTGTGCTGCCGTGACATTGTCAGTGGTTGTGGAGGTGTCGCGTGAATTGTTGTACACTGTGTCGCTTTTTTTGTTTCGGCATAAAGCATCAGTCATTCAGTCAGCCAGCCCAAGTCAGTCAGTCATTCGCTCTGTGTCAGTGTCTGTAATCGAGTCTGTGTTTGTAATCTCTGTCTCTCTCCCCTTTCTCTCTTATCTGTCTGTCTTCATACATATTTTCTGGAAACCCATCGCCTGGTAAATTTCACAGTTTGCTTAAAATGTGGAAAAAAAAACCCAGTTCTTTCCACACCCCTAATTACAATGACAGTGTACATCTGGGAAGGGTAGAAAGATAATAAAGAATCCAAATAGGGTGTATATTTCCACAGTAATGAACGTGATACGTTTTCTTTTTCGTATACACAAAACTAAACATTTTTATCTGCCTTATGATTACTGCTGGTTATCCTATCATTTTATTGTTAAAATAGTAGCTTCTGCTTAGTATGGAAGCCAGTCACCTTGAACCATGCATCTGCCAGGAGCAACAAAACAGAATAAAACACACACACACACACACACACACACACACACACACACACAAAAAAAATCTGGCAAGTAATGGGACATCACTCTGTATTGCTGTGTGAAATACATTTGAGGGTGATGGTGACGGGGAAGATGAAGGGTAATAGTAAGGGGTGAAGTAAAATGAAAGAAAGTGATGATGGTGGTGAGGATTGTTGTTGTTGCTGTCGTTGCTCTTGAAATTAAAGAAATCCATGATGGTGGTGATGATAACCAGACGATATATCTCATGACAGCCCAGACCAATGGCTGCCAGTCCTTCCCTTGTCGGAACGGTGGTCAGTGCAGTCCATTGGGGGCAAACGGGTACAGGTGCACCTGTGTAAATGGGTACAGCGGGTACAACTGTGACACACCACCGGGTAAGTTCTGAAGCACCAAACATTAAGCTGAACAAATTTTTTTCATTGTTCTTCATTGCCAACAGTAAATGGAGGCTTCACAGGTCTAAGTGGTGCCCTTTGTGTGTTGAAACAAAACGAGTACCACTGAACATCACTGAAGTGACTCAGTAGCAGAGTTTTACCAATGTTTAGCAGTCGGGGGCTGGGGGCTTGGGGGTTAAACAAACACACACGCCAACAGAGACTTTGCGTGCTGCAGTGACATTGTCAGTGGTTGTTGGAGGTGTTGCGTGGATTGTAGTACACTGTGTCGCTTTTTTTTTTTCGGCATAAAGCATCAGTCATTCAGTCAGCCAGCCCAAGTCAGTCAGTCATTCGCTCTGTGTCAGTCTCTGTAATCGAGTCTGTGTTTGTAATCTCTGTCTCTGTCTCTGGATCTGTCTCTGTCTCTCTCCCCTTTCTCTCTTAACTGTCTGTCTTCATACATATTTTCTGGAAACCCATCACCTGGTAAATTCCACAGTTTGCTTAAAATGTGGAAAAAAAAACCCAGTTCTTTCCACACCCCTAATTACAATGACAGTGTACATCTGGGAAGGGTAGAAAGATCATAAAGAATCCAAATAGGGTGTATATTTCCACAGTAATGTACTTGATACAGGTGGGGTTTTTTTCGTATACACAAAACTAAACATTTTTATCTGCCTTATGACTACCTCTGGTTATTCTATCATTTTATTGTTAAAATAGTAGCTTCTGCTTAGTATGGAAGTCAGTTACATTGAACCATGCATCTGCCAAGAGCAGCAAAGCAAAATAAAACAAACAAATAAAATCTGGCACGTAATGGGACATCACTCTGTATTGCTGTGTGAAATACATTTGAGGGTGATGGTGACGGGGAGGATGAAGGGTAATAGTAAGGGGTGAAGTAAAATGAAAGAAAGTGATGATGGTGGTGAGGATTGTTGTTGTTGCTGTCGTTGTTGTTGTTGAAATTAAAGACATTCATGATGGTGGTGATGATGACCAGACGATATATCTCATGACAGCCCAGACAAATGGCTGCCAGTCCTTCCCTTGTCGGAACGGTGGTCAGTGCAGTCCGTTGGGGGCAAACGGGTACAGGTGCACCTGTGTAAATGGGTACAGTGGGTACAACTGTGACACACCACCTGGTAAGTTCTGAAGCACCAAACACTAAGCTGAACAATTTTTTTTTCACTTTTCTTCTTGTGCTAACAGTAAAGGGAGGCTTCATAGGTCTAAGTGGTGCCCTTTGTGTGTTGAAACAAAACGAGTTCCACTGAACATCACTGAAGTGACTCAGTAGCAGAGTTCCCTCTTTCTCTGTGTCTCTGTCTGTCTGTCTGTGTCTCTCTCGCTCTCTCTCTCATATGTCTTCATACATATTTTCTGAAAACCTTCGCCTGGTAAATTCCACAGTTTCCTTAAAATGTGGGGAAAAAACCCCAGTTCTTTCCACACACTGTAATTACAATGGCAGTGCACATCTTGGAAGGGTAAAAAGATCATAAAGATTCAAAACAGGGTGTACATTTCCACAGTAATGTACTTGACACATGGGTGTTTTTTTCGTATACACAAAACTAAACCTTTTTATCTGCCTTATGATTACTGCTGGTTATCCTATCATTTTATAGTTAAAATAATAGCTTCTGCTTAGTATGGAAGTCAGTTACTTTGAACCATGCATCTGCCAGAAGCAACAAAACAAAATAAAACAAACAAACAAATCTGGCAAGTAATGGGACATCACTCTGTATTGCTGTGTGAAATACATTTGAGGGTGATGGTGACGGGGAGGATGAAGGGTAATAGTAAGGGGTGAAGTAAAATGAAAGAAAGTGATGATGGTGGTGAGGATTGTTGTTGTTGCTGTCGTTGTTGTTGTTGAAAGAAATCCATGATGGTGGTGATGATGACCAGACAATATATCTCATGACAGCCCAGACAAATGGCTGCCAGTCCTTCCCTTGTCGGAACGGTGGTCAGTGCAGTCCGTTGGGGGCAAACGGGTACAGGTGCACCTGTGTAAATGGGTACAGCGGGTACAACTGTGACACACCACCGGGTAAGTTCTGAAGCACCAAGCATTAAGCTGAACAATAAATACTACAATTTTCTTCGTGTGAGCAGGCAAACATAAAAGAATGTAATATTCTGTCTAATGTAGTGTCAAAGCAAGTGTGACGATGTGAATGTGTGTGGGGGGTGGGGGTGGTGGGGGAGCTCTTGTGTGTCCAGTTTCCACCCCCTCTCTGAAGAAAAAGAATCAAGAAGAACACCAGCAACACCAATACCACCTACAACAACAGCAACCACCACCACCACCACCAACAACAACAATAACAACAACAACAGCAACCAACAACAACAACAGCAACCACCACCACCAACAACAACAACAATAACAACAACAACAGCAACCACCACCAACAACAACAACAATAACAACAACAACAGCAACCACTACCAACAACAACAACAGCAACCACCACCACCGCCGCCACCACCACCACCACCAACAACAACCAATACCACAACCCTACCACCGTGAACAACAACTTCAGCAAAGAAACAAACAACAACAAAACCAAAAAAATAAATGAAATAATAAAATAACGACAACCAACAATTTGATTGTGCTAATGCTACCACTGTTTCTGCTGCTAATGATGATGATGAGGAGGAGGATAATGAGGGGAGAGGTAAAGAGGGGAAATGAGATCAACTGAAGGAGGCGATGACGACGATGTCCAGATGATATCATTCATGACAGGCCAGACATACGCCTGCACTTCCTTCCCCTGTAGGAACGGAGGCCAGTGCACTTCAGTCAGTACATCTGGGTACACCTGCACCTGCGTAAATGGATTTAGCGGGTACAACTGTGAGATACCGCCAAGTAAGTACAGAAGCACCAAACCTTTAGCTCCAGTCTGAACCGACATGTAGCAGTCTCTCTAACACGACGTTAGTTAACCAGGAATGGGGACAGATCCCTGACCTGGACCCACAGCACAAGTCAGGCGTTGAAAGACTTCTTTACCAACATTAGCGGATGACAAGGATCACTATATAACTGTCCGCGTGTCTTCTAAGCTGAAGTTTTTTCCATGACGTTGTTATTGTTGTTGTTGATGATGATCATGATGATGACGATGATGACTGTTATTGTTGTTGTTGGAATGAGAAAATCTTAATGATGGCAGTAATGATGACCCAGATAATATATCTCATGACAGCCCAGACCAATGGCTGCCAGTCCTTCCCTTGTCGGAACGGTGGTCAGTGCAGTCCATTGGGGGAATACGGGTACAGATGCACCTGTGTAAATGGGTACAGCGGGTACAACTGTGACACACCACCTGGTAAGTTCTGAAGCACCAAACATTTAATCTGATTTTTTTTTTTTAAATAATCTCTTCGCTTTTTCTTCATGTCAGTAGGCAAACATTGTAGAGTGTGATGTTCTGTCTGATGTGGCGTTGAAGCAAGTAGGACGATGTGAAGGTCGTGGTTGTGGTGGCCCAGTGGTTACATACCTGACCAGGAAGTGAGTGTCCATGGGTTCGAGTCCCATATATGGACCGGGAAATTCACGATACAGTACAATGCGATACGATACGATACGATACAGTACAATGCGATACGATACGATACAGTACAATACGATACGGTACGATACAGTACAATGCGATACGATACGATACGATACGATACAGTACAGTACAATGCAGTACGATACGATACGATACGATACGATACAATACAATGCAGTACGATACGACACAATACGATACGACACAGTACAATACGATACGATATAATACGATACGACACACTACAAAGCAGTACAACACGATATAATACGATTAATACGATGCGATACGATACAGTACATTGCAGTAGAATGCAGTACAATACAATACACTACAGTACAACGCAGTACAATACGACACGACACGACACGACACGACACGAGACGAAGGCTTTTCATCCGTGATTCTCGTTGTGCGCTCAGTTTCAATCCTTTCCCTGCAGAAGAATTAAGAACACCAACAGCCGCACTACCACCACCACCACCGCTACCGTTATCAACAACACCAATGCCACAAAAACAACAACAAAAAACGAAAAAACAAAAACAGAAGAAAAAAACTAGACAACTATCGCTATTATTGTTTTTGCTATTGGTAATGATGACGATGATGGTTAAAATGATGATGGGAGAAGAGGTATTCAAAGAGGAAAGTGAAAGAAGTTGTTGGAGATGATGACGATGATGACCATCTGATATCATTCACGACAGCCCAGCCATATGCCTGCAATTCCTTCCCCTGTAAGAACGGAGGCCAGTGCACTCCTGTGGGCGTATATGGGTACAACTGCACCTGTGCAAATGGGTACATCGGTTACAACTGTGAGACACAGTCTGGTAAGTACAGAAGCAGCATACAGCTTTATTTTGTATTACTTTAGTTTTCATCACGTCATAACAGTCGAATGTTTCAGATTTTGACATTCTCTCCACTGTGGTACTATAGTGAGTAAGTGTGTGTGTGTGTGTGTGTGTGTGTGTGTGTGTGTGTGTGTGTGTGTGTGTGTGTGTGTGTGTGTGTGTGTGTGAATGGGGAGATGGGAGAGTTGACTGCTAATGCTGCTTCTGTTACTGCTTATACTGCTGCTGCAGCTTTTATGCTGTTGGTAGCGATTGTGATAGGTTACGATGATTAAGATATCAGTAATAAGGGGAGAGGTAACGAGGAAAATGAAAGACATTGATGCTGCTGCTGCTGCTGCTGATGATGATGATGATGATGATGATGATGATGATGATGATGGTGCTGATGATGATGATGCTGATGCTGATGCTGCTGCTGCTGCGATGATGATGATGATGATAATGATGATGATGATGATGATGATGTATAACTCATGACAGCCCAGGCGTACGGCTGTAGATCCTTCCCCTGTCTGAACGGAGGCCAGTGCACTCCAGTCAGTACATCTGGGTACACCTGCACCTGTGCAAATGGGTACAGCGGGAACAACTGTGAGACACCATCAGGTGAGCTTCAACAGCACCAAACATTTGGCTTTATTTTGAACCAACACACTTCATTCTCTCTAATGCCCTCTTGTTTGACAAGGAAACGGGGCTGATGCCTGACTTTAAAGCACAGACCCGACAGAGCACATGTCAGACCTTTGATAGACTGTCAATGCCAAGTAAGCTTTGAGCCTGGTTTTTTTTGTTGTTTTTTTCTCAAGGCCTGACTGGGTTACGCTGCTGGTCAGGCATCCGCTTGGCAGATGTGGTGTAGCGTATATGGATTTGACCGAACGCAGTGACGCCTCCTTGAACTACTGATACTGATACTGAGCCTGTGACGAGGGTCTTTAAAACTGTCAGCGCGTATTTCAGGCTAAACTTTTCAATTCTTCTTCTTCTTATTATTATTATTATTATTATCATTACCACATCCTTATAATAACAATTATGATTATCATTATTATTATCGTCATCATCATCATTATGTTCATTACTAACAAAGTTATTACGCTCCAAAGTTCCATTGAAACCAATGATTAATAAAAGTCAAGTCAACAACAACAACAAAGTGAGCGCACGCGCGCGTGTGTGCATGCCAGCGTGCGCGCGCGCGCGCGTGTGTGTGGCTCTTGTTTTATTAATACCGGAGTAATTGTACAACTGCTGGAGACAGTGGCAACGACGACGAAGACGACGACGATGATGATATTGGGCCTCCTGACATTGCCCGCAATGGTGTGTGTGTCATTACAGCACAGAACTTTGCCTGTAATTCCTTACCCTGTCTGAACGGAGGCCGATGCACTTCAGCCGGAGCATTTGGGTACACGTGCACTTGTCTACCTGGGTACACTGGCACTAACTGTCAGATACAAGGTCAGCATCATACGGTCATTTCTTTTTGCCAATCTGTTTGTTTGTTTGTTTGATTGATTGTTTTTTGTTTTGTTGTTGTTGTTTGTTTTTTGTTGTTGTTTTTTATGTTGTTGTTTTGTTGTTGTTGTTGTTTCGTTTCGGTTTGGTTTTTCTTTCTTTCTTTCTTTCTTTCTTACTGTCTTTCTGTTTCCTTCCTTCTCATGTTATTGTCTTCGCCATGTGAGTTGTTTCTTTGCCACGTATTGTGTGTGTTATTTATTGCACGTCAGTATTTTTCTCTGACAGTGGGTAGTACAAGTGATTTGAGTGTCCCTTTGTGTCTTTGTGTCGCTACACGTGTTTATGTCACTGCACGTAATTTGTGTCACTGCACGTCATTTGTGTCAGACTGCACGTAATTTGTGTCACTGCACGTCATTTGTGTCAGACTGCACGTCATTTGTGTCACTGCACGTCATTTGTCACTGCACGTCATTTGTGTCACTGCACGTCATTTGTCACTGCACGTCATTTGTGTCAGACTGCACGGTTTTTATGTTTTGTTTTCTTTTGTTTTTGATTGCACGTTATTTGTCCATGCATGTGCTTTGCGACTTTGCACGTTATTTGTGACTTTGCACGTTGTTTGTGACTTTACACGTTATTTGTGACTTTGCACGTTGTTTGTGACTTTGCACGTTGTTTGTGACTTTGCATCACCATGCATGGGATGTATGTGTTTGCACGTGATACGTGTATTTTTGCTCGTACTTTGCGTCATTGAACAACATAGTTTGTTGACTTGTATCTTTGCACGTCTTTATGTGTTTTGCAAGTGATAATGACTTTTGCTGTCCATGTGCGTGCGCGCTTTACTGAAATGTCATTTCAGGTGGTTTGCATCTTTGCACGTGATGTTCCGTTTACGTGATTTGTATCATTTCACGTGATGTGCTGTCCTTGCACGTGATACGTGTCTTCACGTGACGTGTGCCTGCACGTGACGTGTCTGCATGTGATGTGTCTTTACACCTGATATACCCTTGCACGTGATGTGTCTGTGTCTCTGCACGTGATATGTATCTTTGCATGGGATGTGTGTCTCTGCACTTGACGTGTCTATGCGCACGGATTTATGTTTGCATGCAGTTTACGTGTTTGCACACGATGATATGTCTTTGCACGCATTGTTTTCATCCGTTTGATCTTTTCTTTTTCTTTCTTTCTTCTTCTTCTTCTTCTTCTTCTTTGTGGCGGGGATGGGGGTGTGATGGGGAGGAGGTGGGGGTGGGAGGGGGGGATATGTGCACATGACATGTTTGCGTGTATTTTTTTTTTCTTTGCACGTGATTCATGTTGTTGCATGGAATAAATGTCATGGCACGTGCTCCGTGTGTGTGTGTGTGTTTGTGTGTTTGTGTGCGCGCGCGCATGCGCACACTGCAGGGTACGGGAACCAGTGCCAGTCTCTGCCGTGTCAAAACGGAGGGCAGTGCTACTCCACTGACGTCGGCTACCAGTGTTCCTGTCCTCCCTTCTTCATAGGGAACCACTGCCAGACACGTCAGTTTCCTCCTACTCTTCTTCTTCTTCCTCTTCTCCTTCTTCTTCTGCTCCTTCTTCCTCTTCTTCTTCTTCTTCTCGTCCTTCTCCTTCTTCTTCTTCTCCTTCTTTTTCTTCTTCTCCTTTTCTTCTTCTTCTTCTCCTCCTCCTTCTTCTTTTTCTTCTTCTTCTCCATCTCTTTCTTCTTCTTCTTCTTTCTTCTTCTCCCCCTCCTCCTCCTTCTTCTTTTCTTCATTATCATCATTATTTCGTTAAGTAGTAGTAGTAGTATTCATACTTATACTTTCTTCTTCTTACCATCACCATCATAATCATAATTATCCTTCTTCTCCTTGTTCTTGTCATTATTATTATGATCATCATCTTTTCTTTAAATGTTGTTAGTAGTAGTAGTAGTAGTAGTAGTATTTATACTTATACTTTCTTCTTCTTACCATCTCATCATCATCATCATCGTTGTATTGGTGGTGGTAGTAGTAGTGGTAGAAGTAGTAGTCGTAGTAGTAGTATTAGTAGTAGTAGTGATATTGAAGTAGTAGTAGTATTGATATTTAAATAGTTCCTATCTTCCGTGAGAAAACCTAACACTACGCGCTTTACAAACACACAGTTCTTCACACCACAGCTTGCATATCAGGGTAGAGCTAACTGACAGCCGCTGTGAGGCGCTCGTCATTCGTTTCACAGCGTTACTCAGTCAGGATTATTAATTTAAATCACGCGCACGCACGCACGTTTATATTAGACTGGATTTACAACAAAACTTTGCCAACCGGGACAACTCCCTTGTTGCCGTGGGTTCTTTTACTTACACAACATCAAAGACTTTTACGTCAGTACAGAACACGTGGTCTTTGTCATTCTTTCTTCAGTGATGATAACAACGTAAGTACTTATATGGCGCAAACTGCCCAAATATCACTTGGCAATCTCCCTACAGGTAGGGAGTGTCGAGATTGACACGTTGTTGTTGTTGTTGTTGATGATGTTGTTTCAGTGGTGTAATGCATACAGGAAGAGAGTGTAGAGATTGACACGTTGTTGTAGTTGTTGATGTTGTTGTTGTTGAATCAACGGCACGCTATGTACAGGTAAAGAGTGTAGAGATTGACACGTTGTTGTAGTTGTTGTTGTTGTTGAATCAACGGCACGCTATATACAGGTAGAGAGTGTAGAAATTGACAGTTGTTATTACTGATTGTTGTTGTTGTCGTTGAATCAACGGCACGCTGTGTACAGGCATGGCCTGTGGAGCCAACAACGCGCCCTGTCAGAACGGAGGGACGTGCACTAACTACTATGGACTGGGCTTCATGTGCTCCTGTCCATTTGGATGGTCCGGCACTTACTGCAACACTCCTCGTAAGTCTTCTTCAACCCGTTATTTCTTCTTCCTCTTCTTCTTCTCCTTCTTCTTCTCGTGAGTCTTCTTCTTCATCTTCTTCTCCTTCTTCTTCATCTTCTTCTTCCCGTTAGTCTTCTTCTTCTTCTTCTCCTTCTTCTTCTCCTTCTTCTCCCCGTTAGTCTTCTTCTTCTTCCCGTTTGTCTTCATCATCTTCATCATCATCATCATCATCTTCTTCTTCTTCTTCCCGTTAGTCTTCTTCATTATCATCATCTTCTTCTTCTTCCCGTTAGTCGTCTTCTTCGTCGTCTTCTTCTTCTTTTTCTTCTTTTCCACGAAAGTCGTCTTCTTCTTCTCTCTCAACTCTGTGAGGAATCATTGGAACGCTGCACTAAATGATTGTTCACCAGATTCTCTCCCCTCATTTTTCTCTCCCCTCGTTCCACCCCCCACCCCCACCCACCCGCTCTTCTCTCTCTCTCTCTCTCTCTCTCTCTCTCTCTCAGAGTGAAACCGCAGTGAAGAACAAATTGAGCTAAAGTCATTGAAGAAGTGATGAATGCCAGAATTGAAAAAAAGTATTAACTAACTGCAGATTTCAAGATGATCCAATGAATGGAATCAGTGTGTGTATGAGTAGGCTGCTTGCGCCCGCGAGAGAGACACGGAGAGAGAGAGAGGGAGAGAGAGAGAATAAACAAATATAAGCTAGAAACGTTTGTTTTGCTGGTTTACTGTGATTTTCATTGAAATGACCATTCTCCCTTGTGTTTTGGGCTTTCATGCTGAACAGGCCAATCCAATATATGAAAATTATGATAACATCTCTCTCTCTCTCTCTCTCTCTCTCTCTCTATCTCACGTGTGTGTGTCCGTGTGTGTGTGTGTGTGTGTTCGTGTGTGCACGCGTGGTTTAAGAGCACTATGTACTAAATGCTGAGTAAACGAACAGGCAAGGTTTTTTTATTTAACGAGTAGAAGACGTTTCTAGATTTGTTTCTGTATACATTCTGTACCCTGTGTGTCCTCTTGAGTCAACGCTGTTGGAAAGCACTAAGACAGTACTGACTTGAAGTGCTGTTGTTGTTTTTTTGTTTGTTTGTTTGTTTAATGGAGAGTGACCCTGCAGGCTTCTTCTTCACTATTCAACACTGAGCAGAAATAAGGAAAACATACACATTTTGACTCTTTGGGGGGCGGGTGGGGGTGTGTGGGGGGGATCATAATTCGGGTTGTGATTCCCACGATCCCTTGGCTAACTGTGTACACTGTTGGTGATGTCTGTGTCCAGTGCAACAAGTGACAGGGTGCCGGCTGGCCCACACCCCCTGTCTGAACGGAGGGACGTGCAAGGGGGCAGGTAACTTTACCTACTGCCAGTGCCCCCCCGGCTTCATGGGCAGCAGGTGTGAAAAAGGTGAGGCAGATACAGGTATAGTGACACGCTGTTGAACGTTTAGTAACAAACTGTTTCGACGTTTTCACAGTTTCAGTTCCTCAAGGAGGCGTCACTGCGTTCGGATAAATCCACATACGCTAAACCACGTCTGTTAAGCAGAAAGATGCCTGACCAGCAGCACAACCCAACTCGCTTCGGCAGGCCTTGAGTGCATATTATGTTTGTGTACCTATCCAAGTGGATTTCTTCTACAGAATTTTGCCAGAGGACAACACTCTGGTTGCCATGGATTCTTTTTTTCAGTGCGCCAAGTGCGTGCTGCACACGGGACCTCGGTTTATCGCCTCATCCGAATGACAACACGCTCAGTTTGATTCTTCAGTCAAACTTGGGAGAAAGGGCGAGAGCGGGATTCGAACCCACACCCTCCAAATTGGCAGCTGAGCGTCTAAACCATTCTGCCACCTTCCTCCAGCTTCACAAACTAAACACAGACAGAGACAGAGACATGGACACTGTTTAGTAAGAAATTATGTTGAAACAGGCGAAGTGAGGGCGTGTGTGATCACAGGCTGGGTCGTCTGAGGGAAAAAGGAAGCAAAAAAGAACAAAATTACGTGTGTGCGTTGGGAGAGAGAGAGAGAGAGAGAGTACATCACGTGTGTTTAGTGTATGTGTGTGTATGTGCGTGCGTGCGTGCTTGTGTGTGTGTGTGTGTGTGTGTGTGTGTAAACACACACGAGAACATTCCGAATGCCACACACGCTTTTTTCTTCTCTTCATTCGAGGTTCGGGTTTTTTTTCGGTTTTCTTTGCTTTTTCTTCGATCATTACCTTATGTTTGGTACTGACACTCGTGACCGTCAACTGCACACTCGTGTTGTGTGGCTTGTTCCATCCAGTGACGAACCGTCCAGACCAAAGGACGGGGTGCCAGCTTGCCGGGGACTACTGTCAGAACGGGGGGACGTGTGTGGGGGGAACTAACGGTCAGCCCTCCTACTGTCACTGCCCCTCGGGCTACGGGGCCGGCAGGTGTCAAACAGGTGAGAACAAACCACTTAGTTTTGTATTGTATTGTATTGTATTGCTGTTTTTTGTCACAAAAGTATTTGTGTGAAATTCGGACTGCTTTTCCCCTGGGAGAGCTCGCATCGCTACATTTAGAGCGCCACCTTTTTTTTTTGGGGGGGGGGGGGGGGGGTATTATTTTCTGCTTGCAATTTTATGTTTTCCTATCAAAGTGGATTTCTTTTCTACAGGATTTTGCCATGGACAACCCTTTTGTTGCCATGGGTTCTTTTACATGAGCTAAGTGCATGCTGCACACGGGACCTCGGTTTATCCGGCGTCTCATCCGAATGACTAGCGTCCAGACCACCACTCAAGTTCTAGTGGAGGGAGGTAAATACTAGCGACTGTGGGATTCGAACCAGTGCTCTCAGATTCTCTCGCTTCCAGAGCTGACGCGTTACCTCCAGGCCATCACTCTCCACTTGTGGCAATAAGGTTGATAACGACATAACGGGCAGCAACAGCTGAATGGTCTGATGTTCTGGAACTTTCAGTCTGAGGGTCCAGGGTTCGATCCCATTTTCGGCGCCTGGTGGGTCAGCTATAGGTGGATTTTTTGTTGGATTTTCAGTCTGCCAGCACAACCCATCGTGCTTTAGCCTACTTCATGTGAAAACTCGTGCAAAAGATTAAATACGCACATTAAAGATCCCGTAATACATGTCAGTGTTCAGTGGGTTGGGGGAATGGGGGGGAAGCAACATCCATGCACACCCCGAAAACGGAGTATGGCTGCCTATTTGGCGGGGTGAAAACTGTCATGCACGTAGAAGCCCACTTGCACATAGGAGTGAACGTAGGAGCTGCAGTCAACGCGGAAAGTAAGGGAAGGAAAAAGAAAGGTCTTGGTTTGGTGAGGGTTTCGTTGTTCCAGGGGTTGAAGTCCTGACAAATGAAGATGTGTGTCCGTGATTATAAAGTGCTATCAGTCCACAGCCAGAGGCCGGACAGTACACAACCAGAGCTGAATTGAACGTTAATTTGACCACCAAAGTGATGACTACTTCTTCTTCTGCGTTCACTCGTATGCACACGAGTGGGCTTTTACGTGTATGACCGTTTTTACCCCGCCATGTAGGCAGCCATACTCCGTTTTCGGGGGTGTGCATGCTGGGTATGTTCTTGTTTCCATAACCCACCGAACGCTGACATGGATTACAGGATCTTTAACGTGCGTATTTGATCTTCTGCTTGCATATACACACGAAGGGGGTTCAGGCACTAGCAGGTCTGCACATATGTTGACCTGGGAGATCGTAAAAATCTCAACCCTTTACCCACCAGGCGCCGTCACCGTGATTCGAACCCGGGACCCTCAGATTGACAGTCTAACGCTTTAACCACTCGGCTATTGCGCCTGTCTGATGACTACGAGTTACCCGTGTCTCTGTGTGTGTGTCCCCAGCCCTGCCTGATGGCTGCAGATCTGCAGGGGGCTCCTGTCTCAACGGGGGGACCTGTGTGAACGGCTCCGTTGGACAGCTGCCCTTCTGCCAGTGCCCCTCCCAGTTCAGGGGCAGCAGGTGTGAAACAGGTGAGAAATGCTAAAAAAAAAAAAATGAATAAGGAAAGAAAGAAAGAAAGAAAAAAAAGGGAAAAAATTAATACCTGTTGTGCATGGCAGGTGGTAATGGTTCAGAGACATCGACAGAGGAGCAAATTTTATTTTTTTTCACTTTTTTCTTCTTCTTTTTTTTTCTTCTTTTTTTTTCATGGCTCAATCTAGATTAATTTTCGTCGGCTGTTGTTTTTGACGGAAACGTACGAACTTTAACCCTGTGGAAGTCACCCAATGCTTTTGAAGTGCCAGTCGATTATCATTATTTAATAAAAGATATTCATTTATTCGTTGGTTGTTAATTTTCAAAAAGCCAATGCATTATCTTACTGATTTCTTCTACTCTTTTTAAGTATCATGTGATTATGAAACAACATAAAACATCTGCGGTTTTGAACGTATTTAACATCTCTTACACACACACACACACACACACACACACACACACACACAAATAATGTTGCTTTTAGCCCAGCTGACCACAAAGGGCCATCTATCCTTACACCCATCTATTAAACAACTCTATGACCCAACTATACATCGCAGAATATTAAAAGGAAGGAAAAAGGAAAGAAATGAAGAAAAGAAGGAACGCTTTGGTTATTTTTCTCGGGAAAACATGTCCATACTGCTCGACTAAACCCGGGGTACTTTCATGAACAAGCACAGATGACATCTTATTCAATCACATATGATTTGAAAGATGCAACATATCAGTAGAATAATGATGAATGCTGCAGTCTGAAATAATGATCGGGAGAGGGCGAGGATGGAATGGAGGGGGGTCGGATGGGTGGGGGCGTGGGAGGTGGCAGTTAGTTTGGCCTTGAACTTGAACTGATACAGTGTTGATCAGAGTTCGAGGTCCCCGTTTTGACATGGTGGTCTTGTGTCCTTCGAGTCCACACTCCACCCAGGTGTGAATGGGTAGATAATTCTACCCGACTTCGGTTGGGGAAGGTTCTAAACAGCTGAAGGAGAGAGGATAAGGTCCTGCCTTCCTATGCCGAGCTCTGGACACGTAGATACGAATTCACTGCTCCAAAGAGGAAGGTGGCAGAATGATTCGTTAAGACACTCGTCTGCCAACACAGAGTTCGTGAGGGTCTGGGTTCCAATCCCGCTCTCGCCCTTTCTCCCAAGTTTGACTGGAAAATCGAACTGAGCATCTAGTCGTTCGGATGAGACAAGAAACCCAGTCCCGTGTCCAGCACACACACTTGGCGCACTGAAAAAGAACCCATGGGAACTAGTGTTGTCCTCTGGCAAAATTCTGCTGAAGAAATCCCCTCGGAAAGGTCCACAAAATATATGCATGCACTCAAGTTCGTTTATTTATTTATAGTCTGTTCATTTAAGATGATAATAGACTCAAGGCCTGACTTAGCGCGTTGGGTTGTGCTGCTGGTCATTCATCTGCCTAGTACATGTGGTGTAGCGTGTATGAACTGTCCGAACGCAGTGACGCCTCCTTAAGAAACTGAAACTCTGTGTGTGTGTGTGTGTGTGTGTGTGTGTGTAGCCTGTCTGCCGTGCCCCACCTTCCACCAGGACGTGCAGAACCTGTCCTTCTTCTACCTGGACTGGCAAGACTTCCGCATGGTGTACAGGTGTGACGGCAACGGGACCCTCACCCACCTGCCCGCCACCACCCCCTTTGGGGGGTGATGCTGAGGATGGAGGACGGAGATAACACGTGGGAGGATTGCCACCACAAGTCCCCCCTTGAGGATACCCGCACTCGTATGTTCCAGGATACAACGGACTCGCGTTTATGAGGATAGCGACTCCTTCTTTTGGAGGATAAAGACATGACTGTGTTTAATTAGGGATATCGATCTTACTTGTGTTTGAGGATAACGAACTCGTGATTAGGGATAGCGACTCTTGTTTGAGAAAAACGGACTCATGTTTGAAGATAACACACTCATGTTTGAAGGAAATGAACCCATGTTTGAGGATTGCAAAATAATTATGTTTGAGGATAAGAAATTCATGTTTGAAGATAAGGATACATTTACTTTTGAAGACAGCAACAAAGCTCTTCTTCTCGAGACGTCTGGGGTCGGGGGATGGTGGCGGAGGGGGCTTGTTGTCCTTTGGGTACATCCGTCAAATCAAATCATGTGGTTATGGGTCATCAAAGGATAGCTTGGGACAATGTTCATCAGTCAGAATTCCTCTGGAAATCGTGTGATTAAAACGATGATTTTTTTTTTCCTGTAGTAATTTCAACGTGAGTGTTCACACTTCACGATGGTCCGTCTTGTTGGTGGTGTTCAGGGGCCTGTGTCAGGGTGGTTTTTGTTGTTGTTGTTGTTCTTGCCGTTTTGTTTTTGTTTTGTTTTTTTCTGGATTTTGTAGGTGTTCTTTTAATATCAATTTCAACGTGATCTGCACTGTGCACAACGATACGTCACCTTTTGCTGCTTTTTTTTCTTTTTGGCCGGGGCGTGAGGTTGGGGGGGGGGGGGATGTAGATGTTCATATTTATGCAGAAAAAATACGTGCAAAAGCCAGCGAGTTGGGAATCGGGTGGCTTCTTTTTCTTTCAACAAGTTATTCCAAAGATGAATTTTTTAATTGATGCGAATAAAAAGGGGAGAAGAAATTGGTGTCGTGTTTATTTCTCTCATTCTATCTGTCGGCTCGCAAATGTGTCTGTATATGTAAGCTTACATTACACGCGCGAAGGCAATGAGCGTATCGATATGCCCACGACACATCGGGCTATGTGCACATCGGAATCATCCCTGGCAGGGGACACATGCGCGCGCACACACATACACACACGTGCGCGCGCAACCACAACCACACACACAACCATCCATTTACCATCGCTCACATACACCTACGGAGTTATAAATAAAATTCTGAAATATTTGTAAGTCCATGTATATGACCATACTCTAACCTTCCCTTCTTTCTGCACTGGTGGCCTGCAACTCCCACACTCACCCGAATTCATGGGTGGACTTCCAAGTGTACAACAGATTTCCGGGTGTGTGCATGCTGAGAATGTTAGCACCCACCGAACACCTGACATGGATTAGGGGATCTTTAATGTGCGTATTTATCTTTTAAATGCATATACACATGAAGGAAATTAAGGCACGAGCAGATGTACACGTGTTAACCTGGTTGAACGAAAATCCCTACTTTCTATATGGCAGGGCCGGGATGCATGAGGCATTCTTTGCAGCGCTAAGGTTGCTTAGAGTTAAGAATGTTCTTAAGTATATGGAGTTTACTGTGGAGTTGGGAACATGTTTAAACGATAAGCAAACTTAGCACTGCTAAGTTCGCTCATGCAACCCACCCCAGGAGCCAGTACCGGTGTAGCATCCCAGACTGTCCCCCACCCCGGAAACGCCGCCGGGGTACAATTTGACCGCTGGAAATGTCCCCCGGGGACTTTCTCACCGTTCATAATGTCCCATGCGGACATTTTCAGCGGCCAGAATGTCCCCTTTTTTCGTTTTAGCCTCGTTTTGAAATGTCCCCCCGTACCCTGAAAATGTCACCCCCCCACCCTCCACCCCCCCTTGTAGCCAGTAACGTCCCCTCCGCCGAAAATGCCGGGGACGTTTCCAGGTGGGGGACAATCTGGGATACTACACCGGGATCGAAACCCATCATTATCAGCTTGAAATCACAATGCTTGCATTAACCATTCAGCCATTGCACCCTTTTACACTTCCCATTATAATGCATCCTTATGTAACTGTCAACCAGGCCCAAGAGATACTGACACCTGCAGTGTTGGTCAGGAAATTTGAGCAACACTGGCAAAGAAGATCTATACCTATGTGTGAAGTGATGGTCCGAGTCTGTTAATTTGGCCCTTATCACACCTAAGTGAGCGAAAGATGGCCACAGGCTGCAAAATCCCACAACTGAACGATAGACCTTTTGATGGGATTCGAACCCACGTCTTCCCAGTTATCAGTTCATGATGCTGACTGAACACTTCACCATTCCGGAAGCTTTTGGCCGTTTTACTGAGACCCTTATTCGGACAGACAAACATTCACAAAAAACAAACATTTTAATGTTTTACAACACATTGTAAGACCAGCGCGTGTCCACAGAGGCTTCAGCGATACATTTGTGGCTTCAAAAAATTCATTTTAGTTGAATGACTGGTTCCGTAAGTATAAAACTGTTGGGGAAACGAAGCTGGCTGGGATACTTTTTTCATTTTTGTCCTCACTCAAAAATCAGTGCACAAAACAACACCACCACCAACAAATTATTTTCAACACTTTTATTCACCTGGAAGCGGAAATAATACAGATCAAGGATATGTAGAAATTTGCTCACTATTTATTTGCAGTTAGTAATGAAATTGATCTACCAGCAGTGTCCCATCCTGCCGTGATCCCGGAGCAGGTGGGGAGACATACCGGGGTAGGTTGTGAAACAAATGTCACTAAAAGACGATAATCATTCAAAAATAACTGTTACTCCCAGAAACTCATTGTGTACAAATATATATTCTAACAAGAAGAAAATAAAGACACTGCACTATCTGGCAAGCTGCTTTCAGCACGGTTCTTCCTGGACCGTTGCTAGTTCTTGTTCCTTAAAAGTTAAAGCAGCTCTCTGTTCATACAGGCGTTTTCTTAACCGGGTATGCTTGTCCAGATGATGAAGTTTCATTTTACTGCCTTCTTTGGCAGCAATTTCGTCTTTTTTCAGATATGTCGTGAGAATTCTGGTTTTCTAGACACCTGCCAACGCTTCTTTGGGGAACTTATGGATGTGGTCGCAGCATCTCAAGTTTGATAACATTGAGCATGTTTTCTTTGTCAGTGGTCACAGCCAAAATGAAGGGGACAGCATGCATTCCGTTAATGAGAGGAGTAGCAGGCAGTAAGGACCGATACCTTGACATTGTCAGAATGAGGCCGCAAAAGGGGGAGCAACCCTCCTCTTTCTTCACTAGACTGTGGGACGCTTTCATCCCGCAAGGAGGTGACTTTCGCATGCAGCTTTATCATCTCTTCCACACCTGTGTGAAAGGCTCTAACCCACTGCTGAGCATGGAGGTGCGCACTCACCATGGGGTGCCAGGCCGTGCATCCCCGAACACTCAGGAGGTGCTGAAGACGATACGCGAACTGGAGGGAGTACCAGCAGCGACGCCGCCTGCAGTAGGGTCTAATCAAATGCAGTCTGACCCTCCTGCTCACGCCACCGCCAGTGGCATTGACTACGAAAAACTGGCAGATTATGGTTGCTGATCGCCTGCGACCACAGCAGAGTCAATGCACGAGAGTATGGGGCGCCTGCTGGAACTGTGGGGTAGTGGGAGAGCACTATCTCACTGACTGCCCTCAACCAAGGGACCAGCAGCGCATCCAAGCAGCAAGGAGAGGCCGTTTAAACGGCAACCGACCCCTGCAGACAGGCAATCAGGGGCCAGCTTGAGTTAGAATGCCCGACAAAAGCTGCTTGATCATCGCGATGACATTGAAAACAATGTCACTCTTGCCAGACTGAAACGGCCATTTCAGCTGACACTGTCGCCTGGTCAGAGGATGGAACTACATGGGTGTGTCCCAGGTGTGTCAGATACCAACCTGACTCCTCGACCTTCAGATCAGTTGCCAAAGCACTTACGTGTGGTCTCATCTGAGATAAGATCTGAGGGAGGGGATTTTGTGTTGGTGTTGACAAATGTGGGAACGCGCTCATGAGTGACTCTGACTCGCGCAACAGTGTTGGCTGAAATTAGCTCAGTTTTGTCAGTTGTTACCAGCGGACTTGTGGGACCCAGCTGTGAACGTTCTGTAACTGTGGACGGTGTTACAACAAAGTGCTTGATAGTGGCTCGAAGCTGCGCCTGCCCCCCCCCCCCCCCCCTATCCCCTCGCCGACAACTACGGCCATCTCAAGGCTATCGCCATGTTAATAACTACTACAAGGGTAAAAAACAAACAATTAAAACGAATCACCACTTCAAACTTTCCACTCAAAGGTTGTTTTTTTTAAAAACTTCCATAGTTTAAAACCTTCAAATCTCATTAAAAATGTTCACTTCTTTTAAGAAGTCCATCAGCGTCCACGGGGGGACATCACGAAACAAGGTCTTCAAAGTTCCGTCCCGGCAATGCAACTGGCTCCAGGCCACTACGTCCCACCAATGATGCTCTTCAAATGCAAGAAAATGCTGGATGCGCTAAGAGAAGGAGCTCTGGCAGTCTCAAAATCCAAATTATGGTGCTCAGAGCCTCGCCAACCACTTTGGCCATCTCAAGGCTGTGGCCACATTAGCATCTACTTCAAGTATCTGGCCCAGTAGTCTGGCATCACAATGTTGCTGCCACCACATACAACACAAAAACTGCAGCCATTGGATGTCAGCTGTTTCAAACCCCTTTAAACATAATTATGCTCAAGCTACCCAGCCCTGGCTGAGAAGAAACCAAGGCATGACAGTCAGACCTTTTCTAATTTGTGTTTTGTTCTGCCAGGACTACACAAATCAAATCAAATCATAGTGCTTTGAGCCTCGCTGTCCACCAAGGCCATCACGAGGACTGCACAAAGGCAACAGTAATGACATCAGCAATGAAACGGCTTCAGTAAATGTAGCATTTGGCCATGCAACAACTACTTTCCTGAGTCTGAATATGTTCGTTAGCTCTACAATTCTGATTGTGCCCAACCATCACTCAGACTTGACTCTCCCCAGCAGCCACCCAGAGCTGACTCTCCCAGCTACTACCAAGGGCTGACTCTCCCAGCTACTACCAAGGGCTGACTCTCCCAGCTACTACCAAGGGCTGACTCTCCCAGCTACTACCAAGGGCTGACTCTCCCAGCTACTACCAAGGGCTGACTCTCCCAGCTACTACCAAGGGCTGACTCTCCCAGCTACTACCAAGGGCTGACTCTCCCAGCTACTACCAAGGGCTGACTCTCCCAGCTACTACCAAGGGCTGACTCTCCCAGCTACTACCAAGGGCGGACTCTCCCTGCCACCACTCAGACTTTCCTCTCCCCATCCACCACGAAGAGCTCACTCCCCCCAGCCACCATCATAGCTGATATTCACCAGACACCACCCAGAACGACTATGCTCCAGAAATCAGTCTCCTTCGGAACTCATCGCTGTCTTTCAGGGTGGTGAAAACAGCAGCTGATAGTGGGTGTTTCATCAGAAGCATTGCCATTGGGCTGTATCCTCATCTCCAGCAGATGCAACACAATGAAAATGACAGTCCACTGAATGCAATCTCCAGAATTGCCAAGACAGCCAAAACTGATGAAATTCGAGCAGCCTGTGTTCAAAAGATGTGCGAACATATTGAATCTGCTCCCTTTGATGAAAGCATCGTAAATGCAGACAAGCCACCTCATATGAATCATGGTTCAATGGAAAATCGAATTCAAGAAATGGCTAAAACAGATCACGTGTCAGGTGATTTGGAGATCATAGCATTGTCAAAGTTATTGGTTTGATTGATGGTCATATTAACCTTCACCGTACTCGATTATTTTCCCACTTATCCATATTTAGTGGGTCTCACAGACCCACACTCGCTAAAGAAGGAATCCAGAGCTTACCCCCTATTCATACATCGTGGGTCTGACAGACCCATACAAATTAATGAAGGGGATTTTCTGTATACTCCTATGAGTACTTTGTGGGTCTCTCAGACCCACAACTTTTGTGCTCTATTTTCTCATTGAGTGATGCTAGTAGGCCAGTCACTCCAGTGAACAAACCAGCAATGGCGACACCAGACTCGGATGCGCTCCAGCTAGAGTTCAACAAACGAGGGTAAGCTGTTTTCATTCATCGTTCTCATTTGCCGGTTCGTGTCTATCTTTCGGAATGCTTTGTTATTGTGATTATAACAGCTGAATACTAGTAACAGACACCTTCTTACAAGCATGGTTTGTTTGCCTTACAGATTGGAAATGCCAGGCGGCCTCCGACATATTGTTTATCACAGTGGCCGGAGCAGGAAAGACGTGTACCGTGCTCTTTGGGCAAGCCTTATCGTAAGTGAAAATATCGACAGGCGCTTCAGCACGACCAACTGCACAAGATTTGTAGTGCACGACTGGCACAGTAAAACAGCGGCTCCATAATTACATAAAAAGCACTGAGTCTAGGCAATAGTAAACATTGCCACTGTGTGCATCACTGAGTGGAAGTATGCCAGTGGACCTGCGCATGTATAGTAGATGTACAAGTACATATGAACTCATGCGCACACAGATGTGCACACACACACACACACACACACATTGATAAATACATACACACAAGCTGATGCACCAGCACACATTCTCATGTCATTGTTGCATTCATGCATTAGCACTCATGAGAAACATACAACACTCTGAATGTTCATGATTCTGTTCGTTCTATTTTCAATAATGTGATTGCAAGTAACGAAATTAGTGATAATAATGTTCCACAATACCGGTGTTTTCCTTTTACGTAACCAATAACAAAATAACTTTACAAAATAATAGTCATTTTCCATAATACTCATGTGTGCTTTGAGTAACTGGTAACGAGATCACGTCACAACACTGAATGTCTGTCATTACTTTTTCTTCCTTCAGTATGTCCAAAAACTGAAGGCGCCATCCCAGACGCTGGTGTACCCGTTGCCACTGAGGGAAGTGATCAGAGACCGCTTCGCTGATACTGAGGCGGGAAAGTATGATGATCAATATGAAGACAAGGTAAAGTCAAATGTTACTGAACAAAAATAACTATGAAATTGAATTGAATTGTTTCTGAACAATGTCACAACTGTAATGAAAAAAAAAAATGAAAAAAACCCAACAACAAAAACAAATCATTTCTTTGTGCTTTGAGTTCCACACACACAAAAGATAAGTAATTTGCAGAAATGGACAGTGGACTAAACATTCACCTGAGAGAGATGTTTGGGTTTTTTTAATATGTAATGCAGCAATTACATCAAGCACCTAAAACATTAATGATCAGTAAAGAGGATGATTATTGAAAAAAAATACCTCTGTGGGTTCTTGAGAAAACATTTCGTTTTCAGGGTTATCATCTGACCATGGACGAAATCTGCACAGCCAAATGGAGAGCTCCACCAAAAGGATGTCCAGTGTGCAAGGCCAGCTGCTGAGCCTGACGCTACAGTTGTTTTCTGACTGAGTTTGACATTTTAAAAAAAAATTCTATTTGTTTTCTATAGATGGACATGAATCCATAATAAAACATTTCAGTTTGTCATTCATAAGCACAGTTTGTGTTTCATAACATAAAATTACATGATACTGACTGAATATATTGCAGCACACACTTCAAGTTCAGTATGTTATTTTTACAGTACTGATACAAGACGTTGAGCTCTATGACTGTGCTCTTTCGTCTCTCAATCTCTCTCCTTTGCACCCTTCCTCTCCTCTTTCTCATGTAAAGCCATAACCTTTTGCTGAAATACCCCATAGTGTGTGTAGGGGGGGGGGGGGGGGGGGCGGTACCCGAAACTATGGACCTAGCACTGTCAGTTCTGAGGAAAGGCGAGACGGGACCTGGTTCGGCGAGACGCTCTTTTGGGGTCACCACACAAGACGAGCAGATGGAAGAAACAAATATGCAGCAAACGGCAAAACGCATATTGGCTGACTCCCCGTTCTTCCACAAGTTTTGGAGGAAGAGCTGGTGACATATTCTTCAGGCTGAAAGAATGTTGTTGTTTTTATATTCACAAGGACGATGCTGATGGAACTTGCTGCGGGAAAAAAAACACCTTGTCTATGTTTTCAGCAAGGATAAGAACGCGTAGGAAAGGATTGGTTTGGGCTGTTTTCAAAACGTCACTCCGAACTTTACACGTGTCTGCCAGAAGCAACATCACTGGCACGAGCAGATGGCTTTAACAGAGAGAGCACTGGACAATTTGTTTACCTGCTAGAAGCCATCACTGATCAGCAAGGAATAACTGCCAACACAATGTACAACAATCATAATATGCAGTGACTCCTGTGGTAACTTTTGAACAGTCCCTTTATATAAAATAAAATCAAATTGTGATGCTTAGAGCCTCGCCGATCGCTAATGCCATCTCAACTCAAGGAAGTTCCTGAAGTAAATAGAATTTCTCATTCCTATCAAGGACACTAGAAATTCAAAGGGAAACCTGCCTGAGGCGAGTGACAAAAAAACTGAAACGGAAGCCGACATTTTACAAACTAATACGGAAGAGGCAGACATTGTGAGTGAGGTGATGAAGTTGATGTTCCCAAGCAAGCAGTTGCTGTGGCGGAGAAAAGAAAAGAAAAGTGAGCAAGGAGGAAGAAAACAGAAGGGGGATGAGGTCAACGAAGATCCCATTCTGTCCTTGATGAGAGAAAAAAAATACTGGAGAGGAAACCTGAATCTCCACGGATGGGTTTTTTCAGCTCCATCATGTCGCGGGTAGAAACTCTTGAGGAGGATCTATTCCAGGAGTTCCAGCTCCAAACACTACAGCTTTTGAAAAACCTTCACGCTCAACAAACTCAACAGGGACAGTTTTTTTCTGGGCAATCTGGACAGACTTCTCTGTCATCCCATCACTCCTTTGTTTACCCCAGTTCCATCACCCGTCAGCAGTTCCATGTCATTATCATCACCATCCTAGTACCCACGCTCCTACCGCTCTCAATCATAGTAAAAAAAACAACAACAAAAATCAAAAACTCCACAACATCATATGTATGGGCAATCACGACGGTCTCCCACGCCACCCTGGCAGAGCTCCTCCTCATCATCAATTTTCCCAGGTTGACATGGAATCCTAAGGTTCAGCGGACTACTCCCAGCTTGGCCAGAGCAATCAAGGACCCAGCAATTACGATATTCAGTGAAATACACTCTGAATGTGCCTAAAGGCTCAATCTATGCTATCCTTCATTAAAATTGGTTCATAATGTATTCACAGTATCCCTGATTGTATTTTTCTTTTGTATGTGTGTGTGTGTGTGTGTGTGTCTGTGCTTGAGTGCGTGCTTGACTGCTGTGACAAACAAACCTGTACGTTTACTATATCTGATTTATTGTTGTTTATAGCCGTGTGTGTGTGTGTGTGTGTGTGTGTGTGTGTGTGTGTGTGTGTGTGTGCTTGAGTGCGTTCTTGAGTGATGTGACAAACAAACCTGTACGTTTACTATATCTGATTTATTGTTTATAGCCAAACCAAAGGGTTATCTCATCAATATAAACTCTTCTTTTTTATTTAAAGAGGAAAAATAGATTCAAAAAAAGAAAGGCAAAATGGCTGATAGCACCGGACTAGGGAAAAGTGCCCTATCCACTAACATAGTCCAACCTGAGAGTAACCATGAGCTTTTGCTTTTCTCCAATTTGATTGACCTGGCTTCAGACTTTCCAGCACGAGGGACTTCAGGTTATTGTAAGTATTGTATGTCATCCTTGTATAACTGAAAAAGAGTTCTTCATCAGGATTCTCAAGAACATGACAGAATGCACGGTGGAATTCTCCTCATGATTCTCTAAGGAAGAAATGCCCTATGCAACATATGTTTCGTCTCTTTCGCTTCCTCCTCCTCCATCTGAGCAAGAGCAAAATCAGGAGGTCTTCTTCGTCAGAAGAATGAATCTTACTGCATTCTGGCACCATCAACACAGAATGACGCGTGAGTAGCGAGGCGTGATTCCCTGTGGCCCAGAGCATGAAATGTGAGACGTGAGGCATGAGTTTCTATGGCCCAGCAACCTAAAGCCTCGCAAACCAATAAGGCCATCTCAAGGCTATCACCACGTTAGCATCTTCTTCAAGCCAAGGGTAAGAAAGAGTACAATATAAACTAATCACCGCTTCAATCTTTTCACTAAAAAGGTTCATATCAAATCAAATTATGGTGCTTATAGCCTCGCTGACCACTGAGGCCATCTCAAGACTATCTCGACATTAGCATCCACTTCAAGCCAAGGGTATATAAAGTGCAATAAAAACTAACCACTGCTTCAATCTGTTCACTCAAAAGCTTAAACATATTTCATAGTTTAAAAACATTCAAATCTGATAATAAAAATTATTTAATTAATTAATTAATTTAATTTAATTCAAAGTTTAAAAAAATGTAAAAAATTTAAATAAAATAAGAAAAGGAAAAAAAAAACGTTTATTTTCTTTCATGAAGTCCACCAGCGCCCACGGATGACCATCACGAAACAAAGTCTTCAAAGAATGTAACATGTAAAAAGCGTCTTTTCGTTGTTGTTTTGTCAGGTTTTGCCTAAATATCAGATTAATCATGTGTACACATGTAGAATGTTTGAACTAATATTCTATTTGTTATGTTTACTATCACTCTTCTGAATGTGCCAAAAATCTCAGACCTGATATCTGAAGTAATGTGATAAATCCACTGCTTGTTTCGTTGAGAGACAGTGTCATTAATTACTAGCAAACAAACAGTCCAGCAAGAAGACAGGATTTCAGTGAGTTACAGGATCAACATTTTTGCCAGCCAAGTTTTGTTCTATTGTTGGCTGGAAAACAAGACAGTTGCCACAAGAGCAATCGAGATGATTCCAGACCTTAGAAAGTTTGTGAAAGTTGCTATGGAGAAGAACGTCACACTGCCGAGAAACAAGAATTTCGATACTGTGAACACTGGTGTCTTGTCTACTCCCCAGCTGGTTTACCGTTTGGCAATTTTCTGCTCTGTGGCCAGAATACTTGAACCATTTCTTACTGAATACCAGGCGGATCAGCCCCTCCCGTTCATGTGTGGAGACATGCAGGGCATGCTGAAAACTCTGATGAAGAGATTCATCAAGGGAAAAGTTCTGCAGGACTGTATAGCTCAAAGCTGGTGCAGATTGATGTGGGCAATTCCAACAACCACTTGCACTTGAATAAGGTGGAACTTGGTTTTCAGACAGATTGACTGCTGGCTTAATTCAAGCCACTACTGCATCTATTCCACAATGAAGGGATTGGTGATGGAGTTCAACTGTTCAAAGCAGAATGCAGAGAATTAATTACACTTTGGTCAGGAACTTGAGCTGCTTAAATCCTAAGATGATGGCTGAGAAAGACCTCTGCATGAGCAGGATGAAGCGAGTGTTTCTGTGCTGTCAGGCAGCTAAAAGACTGAAGGACAAGATGTGTGACAAGACATCTCAAGAGTTAAGTCTCTTCCTTGACATTGCTGCTGTTAAAGTTGCTGCAGACAATTTTGATCCCGTGTCATGGAGGCTGGATTCTTGGTTTCACAATGCCATTGCAGACAAAGCTCAGTTTAAAATGTGGTCTCTTGTAAGGATGCTGCTTCTGTTGTCCGTCCAGTGGACAGGCGGTTGTGGAAAGAGGGTTTTCCTTTAACAAAGAGGCTGTGCCAGACAATCTAAGCAAAGCTGCTCTGGAGGCACGTACAGTGGTCTTGAACCGCATTCACAGTGTGGTAGAAGTGGAGGCGGTTGTGACAGACAAAAAAACTACTTGTGTCAGCTTCAGGGGCATGGGGTAGATATGATGTGTACCTTGCTGAACAGAAAAGGCAAAGGAGGCTTATAGCTCAGCCAACCACAAATGGGCCATCTCAGGGCTGATCACACATCAATTCTTAAAACCAATCAAGAAATGCAATCTAATGTTAAAAGGCTGATTAAAACATTAAAAGAACCAATTCACTCACTATCATGTGAATCATGTAAAACTGAAACCATCTTGTGACAGTGTAAAAAGATTACTATGCCAGCATATGTCTTAGACTACGTGAAATTCAAATCAAGTTAAAAACATTAATCTCTCTTTGAAACTGGAAGATAATGTCCAGGGGGAATCCCGGAACAGGATCTTCATGGAGTTAGCTCTAAAATGTTTGCACCTGATATAATGCAAATCCCAGCAGTCGATCTGACAGATCCTGACACATCCTATGAAAACCCAGAGTCAGCCTTTGTTGAACACAACTACGGCAGAATCGGATTGACAAAAACACGGCACAAGATACACTCAGAAGTTTCAAGATATTAATGAGGTCCAAATGTTGAACTAACAGTCAACACATAGTACTCATAAAAGTTCCAAGATAACATGGTACGAAAGAACTTGTGAGGTAATCTTTTTAATTATATGGTACTTAAGTTGGTTTAAGGTACTATTGTTAGCAAGAACACTGTTGTGTATAAGTTGGTTTAAGATACTTTTGTAAGCAAGAACAATGTTGTGTATAACATTGAAATATTAATAACATTCATGGCAATGCACTTGAAATCAAATCAAATCATACTGCTTGCAACCCAGTCTACCCCAAAAGGGTCATCCTATCAGGGCTACCAGTCACTTCCTAAAACCAATATTTAAAAAACAAAAAACAAGAGAGGCAAGGCCTTCAAGACTCACTTGTGATACACTTAAAAAAAAAATCCAAGCTTTTTATGTATTGAGTATAATTTCAAAATGTAATGTTTAAGATGAGAAAGATCAGTTTAAAGCAAATTAACTCCCCTAGCATTAATTACAGAGTAATTTCCCTTTTTTACTATCTGCACCAAAACGTTTGCAAAATAAATAAAACTTCCATGCTTAGCAAAAGAAGTTCCTGTTTGAACAGAAAATGATAATAATGACTGCTCTTGTTGTTGGGTCAGAATATCAGATCAAAGTGCCAAGTTTAGAGAATACAAAAAATATAAATATAACAGTAAATGCAGTTTGCATATAATTAGGCTTCATTTTTAATTTTTTTGTGCCCATCCCAGAGGTGCAATATTGTTTTAAACAAGATGACTGGAAAGAACTGAATTTTTCCTATTTTTATGCCAAATTTGGTGTCAACTGACAAAGTAGTTGCAGAGAAAATGTCAATGTTAAAGTTTACCACGGACACGCAGACACACAGACACACACACACACAGACAACCGAACACTGGGTTAAAACATAGACTCACTTTGTTTACACAAGTGAGTCAAAAATGGAGGTGTGAACACAGTTCTCCAGGCCTACAATGCAACACAACACGCAGGACACTCAGATGATGTAAGATACTTGCTGTGCACTTCCTGCAGACTCCACTGTTCACAAATGTGTAGGAAGAACGGGATACTTCTAAAGCATCATCCCATCACAATGTGTGCAGGAAGCTGACAATGACTACTCTGTGTGGCAGGCACTTTACTGACATCCTGCCACTTCACCCATGGAGGGAAAGCAGAGGCCCCTGAACAAGTGTTCACATTAAATCATGCTGCTGATAACCCAGCCCAAGACTAAATACCCAAATCAAATCAAATCATGTTGCATATAGCCCTTCCAACCACAAAGGGGCCATTTTTCAGGACTGAATACCCAAATCAAATCAAATCATGTTGCATATATGATATAGCCCTTCTGACCACAAAGGGTCCATTTTTCAGGACTGAATACCCAAATCAAATCAAATCATGTTGCATATAGCCCTTCCAACCACAAATGGGCCATTTTTCAGGACTGAATACCCAAATCAAATCAAATCATGTTGCATATAGCCCTTCAACCACAATGGGGCCATTTGTCAGGACTGAATACTCAAATTAAATCATGTTGCATATAGCCCTTCCGACCACAAAGGGGCCATTTTTCAGGACTGAATACCCAAATCAAATCAAATCATGTTGCATATAGCCCTTCCAACCACAATGGGGCCATTTTTCAGGACTGAATACTCAAATCAAATCATGTTGCTGATAACTGAGCTGAACACAAAGGGGCCATTTCAGGGCTGAACACCTATCAGTTCTTAAAACCAGTCAAACAGAAACCAAAATAATATCAACCAGTTTGATGATTCACACACTGATCAGCAACTTGCTGGCAGAACGCCTCAGGTGCCCTTTGGCACACACTGTGTGCTTGTGTGTGTGTTGTGTGTGTGTGTGTGTGTTGTGTGTGTGTGTGTGTGTGTGTGTGTGTGTGTGTGTGTGTTGAATGCTTCTAAAAAGAATCAGTATGATCAGGCGATTGAAATATGTATGAAATTATGCCTGTATCTGCACACTTCTGTTCATTTTGAACAGGTCGTCATCCAAATGGTCGCAGTACTGGTCATTCCAGAAACCAGAAGCAAGTAAAGGCTCAGTCTTAAGTCACAACCAAGATCACCACCAAGCTTATATCTGTTTACGTCTGTTTTGGACAGGACATCATCCCAATGGTTGTGATCCTGACACCTCACTGTTGGCAATAGTCGTCATTACAGATATTTGCATTTCAGATGCAAGGAAAGATTCAGTCTTATCTTCAGTCATGGACAACAGGCAGCCAACCCATTCCAGTGGATACCCTATCCAGATGAAGACACCTATGATTGGCACTGGATTGCTGAATACCAGCACCAGAGAAGTGTTCTTGTGGACACTACAAACTTCCAGCAGTTCCTGACAGTGGTCTGCTACAAACTGTTTTGTTTGTTTTTTTTCCCAGAGGGAGTTTCCACACAGATCAAAGAACAATCAAACATCTACTGGCAGCAGGTCATTGTGCAGAGGAACCAGAAGCGGTATTCCAGGCTGACCAGCATAACGGAAATCGAAGATGGGGAGATGCAGGATTTGTAGCCCTGCAAACTGCCATGAGGCTCTGTAGTAAACCATCCATTAGTGACTATTAGTCACCCAACTGTTGCTGACGTGATGTCTCAGCCACAACAGGTGTGGAAAAACAATTACAATCCACACTTCAGCAACACTGAATAATGACCACTGAGTGCCAGCTGGTCAGTCTCGACACGACCCATTGTCTAAAGTTAGGAGACTGCTGAACACTGTGGAAACCCTTGTACAGTGGAACCTCCTCAATCTAATCTTCCCAATTACGACTCCCTCTAAGAAGTGACCTGCACCGTCACAACCGACACACTTTATTATATAAACTAACTCTGTATTACAACCACCTCCCTAACACGACTTACGACCGAATAATATTGGTCTAATTCGACTTCTCACATAAAATTTGTCCCAAAATGACTGAAAATAAACCGAAAATGCCTGGTATGGATCTTAAAAAGTCGCTAATGTTTGCACTTTTCAGACACAAAGACCAGAAACACCGCTCCATAAAAGTCGCTCAGAGTTATCGCCCTTCCAATAACTTTAGCGCCTGTTCCAAGGAACCGGTCATGATCAAGATGGCGGAACAGGGGAAATCGACAAGAGATGCAAATAAAAAAAGAATGCTGGCAAAAACACCATCATGTTCAAATAGTCCTCTGTCAAAAAAAAACCAGCTCAACAAAGTGGAATGATCATCATAAAATCAACTGGATGTGAAAATGATAGTGGCAACTCGACCACTGAGAAAAAGATGTTGCTGATCTCCGCTGAGCAGTGGGATTTTGTGACCAGACAACTTGGGAAGCTAGATCAACTCGACGTTGTGACACAAAAACTTGATGCACTGGACGCTCAGCTTAGTGAAATCGATGCGGCGATGCAGTTCCAAAGTGAGGAGCTGGAAACGATTAAGAAAGAGAACAAAGAGCTGAAAGAAGAGTTGATGAGTGTGCGACTGGAGGGAAAACTGCTCAGCGACAACAACGAACAGTACAGCAGAAGAGACTGTGTGAGAATTTCGGGAGTGAAGGAAAACCCAGAAGAAAAGACAGACAAGGTGGTGATTAAAATGGTGAAGGATCTCCACGTACATCTGGACAGCAGAGACATCTCTACCAGCCACCAAGTGGGAAAACAAGTAGGCGATAAACATCGTGCCTCGCTCGTCAAGTTCACAACGCGTCGCAAGAAGGAAGAGTTGATGAAGGCAGCAAGGACCAAGGCGAAGTCAGTCCCAGCTCTGCGAGGGGTCTTCTTCAATGGAGACCTCACCGACCTGACAGCCAAAATGGCCAACCATGCCCGCAGATGTGATGGAGTTAGAAACGTGTCCTCAACAAAAGGTAAACGTGTGTTTCCTTCACAAAAAGAACAGAGAAGGGAGGAACATAAAAATCCCAACTGACAGTCCCAAAGATCTTGCCAAACTAATGAAGGAGTCAGAACATCAGGTGTTGCAGAAGCTGAACCTGGCTTAGGACAAGCCAGAGGAAGAGGCTCCAAAACTGAACATTTTGTGTATCAATGTGTGTGGGCTGCTTTCCAAACTGAACTTTTTATCTGAATCTGTGCTAGCTAATGACATACTTGTGTTCACTGAAACTAAAACAGACAGTACTTCAGACAAACTTTTAGAGGACTTTCTTGATAGCCATAACTTTACTTGTTTCTTTAAACATAGGAAGAATTTGAGTTGCAATAGATCAGGGGGTATTATTATTTGTGTAAAGAAAAGGATTGAAGATAAATGTAAGTATGTGCAATCCAAATCTCAGTTTGTATCCTGGTGTGCTTTTGATAAAAAATTATTCAACACTGACAAAGATGTACTCCTTGGTGGTGTATACACACCACCGGAAAGCTCACAATATGCTTCGCGACTCTGTTTTGCAGACATAGAGCAAGAAATGGTAGATCTTAATAATGCTCATGAATTCTATGTACTGTTAATGGGAGATTTCAATGCTCACACTGGTTGTAGTAGTGATTTTATTGACTCAGAAAATAACACTGTCCTAGAACTACTGAATACTGACGTGCTTCTTGACAATATTGATCAGAATCCCTCCCTCACGTTGACCAGCCTTGGTATCCCAGTCAGTAGGAATACAGAAGATAAACATAGTGTTAATAATTTTGGAAAAGCTTCTGACCTCATTTTTGCAAGGTCAGATACATGGCATGACACAAAGCAGGCAGTGTGCTCAAGATGGCGCTGACCAGTGGCTACACGGGGATGGCTGTCCGGTTTATTTTGTGTTTAATTCTGTCTATGTGTGTTATGGAAACAGCTGCGATCTTACAATATGATCGTGACACGCTGCTGCATGTTTGGGAACAGGTAGGTGAGTCCAGTGTTTTGAGATCTCACTTCAACTCACTCTATCATGATTTACAACCATCAACCATGAACAGACTGGTCAGCACGCAAGGCTCAGTCCACGAGGAAACGCGGAAAGCAAGGTGGGGCCCTTTCAAGGTTACGCCAACGAAGTTTTCGTGCACCTCTACCCAGTATGTTCCTGTCCAACGTTAGATCTCTACCCAACAAAACTGACAAACTCACATGTAATATTAACCCTTTCGCTGCCAGGAAAATAAGATTTAAGTGAAATCTATTTGCCAGGGTTTTTTCACAAAAAACGGGTATAAATTTTCAAAAAATTCTGTGCTCTTTGTTATTGGAGAAAGACCCATAAAAGTATGTATTTTCTGAAAGGGAAATGAATAAAGAATACAAAACACATGATGTTTTCCAATTTTATGCATTTTAAGTGACATGCTGTTGTTTTGAAATCAGTGTTTTGTTTTTTGTCACATTTTCAACTTGTTCATTACAAACATTAGTCTGGTAATTTGCACAAAAATATCATTTTCTGGACAAATGGATATCTGCACACACAAAATCATACTAGAACAACCACAATATAAAAAAAACTGAAAAAGAAATAGATGCATTGTGACTTCTGCAAGTGATAATATGAATGTGAGGCCACGCCCCCTCAGTCTCCACCCCCCTCCTCTTCACCCCTCTCACACCGTCACGTCATCAGACCGCGTTGGCTGAGTGCCAAGAAAATAGCTCATACGGTGCCCTGCTAAAAATTCGTCTGCTAGAGTTGAACAGCCTGCATCACTCACTGATAGTTGTATCTTGGCCACTCTCTTGATTGCTCCCTTTATTTTCTATCAAATCGTCCTATAAATGTTCACCACTGTCTTCTCCTTCGAATTTATGCTCCAATTCTTTCTGAGCATTAGCTAAAGAAAGTAATCTTGGTTGATTTAGTTCGTCACGATCGCGTGTCTTGAGCACGGCGTCAGTCCGACATTTTGTTGAGCGAGCGAGAAGAGGAGCCAGGCAAAGACTGCGGCCAGTAACCCAACCAAAACGTTCAAATAAAGGACTGCCTTATGACGCAGATGGTGTTTCTAGCTATGAATAGAATCCAGAAAGATTCCCCAAGCTAAAG
Organism: Babylonia areolata; assembly: GCF_041734735.1. NCBI lineage: Eukaryota > Metazoa > Mollusca > Gastropoda > Neogastropoda > Buccinidae > Babylonia > Babylonia areolata. The sequence goes on along the minus strand of NC_134904.1, from coordinate 2,899,455 downwards.
CTACCAGCAATTTTGTCAACGAACTGAATGCAAAGCAGGGAAAAGTCAGAATATTTCGATGACGAGTTATCTCGTCATGCAGGCAGCGAAGCATACATGCTTGCCATGACGAGTTATCTCGTCATGCAGGCAGCCTAGGGGTTAAGACGAGGAGGGACTACAAAGAGTGCTCTGTGTTTTGTTTCACTGAAACAGGACTTAACCCTGACATCCCTGACAGCGCCATTCAACCACCAGGCTTCACTGTCTACAGAGCTGACCGCACTGCTGACTCAAGCAAGCAAAGGGGTGACAGTGTGTGGTTCCTCGTGAACACATGCTGGTGCCAACAATGGCCCTTCTGGAGCCCGTCACATACTAATCTCCCAGCCATGACGTTGCCATCCTGGCACCATTCATTCAACAGATCTGTCAACATCTTAACCATTCTGCCACTCTGCAATCACAGGCTTACATAAAAAAAAAGACCCATCACACTGACTACAAGTCTCTCAAGTATTATCACTGAGTTGCCGTGACTTTTGGCCAAACAGAGCAAACCAACAGACCTAGTTTGCATCAGTGTGACATGGTACAGTATATGACACAAAAAGGAGAGGAGAGAAAATACGAAAAAAAACTTAGCCGTATGAAGAGCACAGGAACAGGAGTCATGATGGCTGCCGGAAAAAGAGGGCGCTAGCCAGTGGGACAAAGGGGAGGTTACCTACTTCCGGGAGGTTATCGGCCGTAGTTTCGTTTTCTCCGCATAGGCAGATAGTAGTTTGCACAGGACAGGAATGTCAGACCTCTGCCGGAGTCTGCACTAGTTGGGTCACGGTTAAGTATATGTAATTAAACTGATTTTTAAAGGGAAAAAAGACCCGTCACACTGACTACAAGTCTCTCAAGTATTATCACTGAGTTGCTGTGACTTTTGGCCAAACGGAGCAAACCAACAGACCTAGTTTGCATCAGTGTGACATGGTACAGTATATGACACAAAAGTGATTTTTAAAGGGAAAAAAGCCCCGTCACATTGACTACAAAGCTCTCGCATCCAACAGTGCAATCAGACATGACAGGCTGGGCCATGAATATAGGTATCTTCACCTGCCAGTCAGCTGGTTAACTGCACAAATCCACGACAGCCACTGACTCACAGGGAGATGTTTCAAGCTGTTGCAGGATGATTCGGTTCTTGTGAATGGCGTTCTGCTGTCAGCTGTTGAGGTCATCGGCCCAGTGGCCACCTCTGCTGGACCCCTGAGAGCCAACCTCATCCTGAAAACATCACCGCACTGGTAACAGCTAGGGCAGAAAACACCTCATCTATAATAACATTAATAATAATAATATTTTATTTTTATATAGCGCTATAATACAAGCATAAGCAATCTCTAAGCGCTTTACAATCCAGTACCTAAAGCGAAACAAGAAAACATATAAAAAATAGTAGAAACATAAAACAGAATCATTAATAATATAAAAAAACACAATGCATAAAACTCACAAGGTAACATACTATCAATACTACAACTGTTACACTCAAACACTCACACTAACACCCACACACAGACACACACATGATTAAACGGCTGAGATGACAGCAATTTTCACTTAAAATACATACATGTAAAAAGGAACATAACTGTAATCTGCATGCCACAGTTTTGTAAAAATTGTAAAATAAAATTTTTGATAGAAAAGGTAAAAGGGGTAAAAATCGGGTCATTCTCCCTTTCGAACCACACCACCACCATCCATCTACCCACTCCCATTCTCTCTACTCTCCCATCACACACACTCACATTGCCATGGGCCTGGGACAACAGCACTATTTGAGTTATGACCAGTATTTTTTAAAGAGATAAGTTTTAAGATTTGCTTTAAAGGTATCACCTGGTTGAACACTAACACACTGGGTTTTAGCTAGGGCAAAAAATTTACCTGCTTAAACATCACCATACTGGGTAGCTGAGGCAGAAAAATTAACTGGTTTAACATCACTTCAATGGGTATTATTAGCTATGGCAGAAAAAATACATGGTTAAACATCAACAAAATGGGTTTTAGCTAGGGTAGAAAAAATTCATGTTTACACATCAAAACTTTAGGTATACCGTAAAGTTTGGTCTATTGAGCGCACTGGTATATAAGCCGCACCCACTAAATTTTGGAAAAAAATTAACTTTATACATACATAAGCCGCACCAGTTTATAAGCCGCACTTATTTCCGGTACCGGAACACATACTGATACTACAGAAAAGCTGTCAATACTGCAGGTTATGAAATAAACACAAGTGAGAACAAGCGAAAATACTGCTAGTGCCACAAAAAAATAATAAATAAACACAACGAAAATAAGATCCATAATTTAGATCCATTAATTCAACATCATCCTGCTCTCTGAATCCACTAAAATCTTCATCTTCAGTGTCCAAGTTGAAGAGAACCAGCACAGCTTCCTCCGCCATCTTGTCACTGACTTCAGCCTCGCTTTCACTTCATGAACATGAAGGTGGAGGTCGCTGCTGGTTTGTCACTTGCATTGTCGTCTGCTAGGTCGATCACCTTCAATTTGAAGGCTGCATCATAGGCATACGTCACATTTTCAGCATGATGAGGGTGTACGCTTGAGCAGAGTAGAACTGAATGCTGATCTGACGGCTTTAATGTGTGCAGATTTGATTTATATAATGCGAACAGTTAACACACTATCCTGAAGCTCGTCCAAAAATTCATGGACAGAAATCATGATTTTGGTGAGCTGAAGGGCAGCTAAGAATAGATGAGAATGTGACACTCCCGGGATCGTTAAAATCCGCAAATAAGCCACATCATTGCATAAGCCGCAGAGGTTGAAGCTGGGGTAAAAAGTCGCGGCTTATAGACCAAACTTTACGGTAACTGGGGCAAAAAAAACCCAAAAAAACCTGCTTAAACATCAATACACTGGCTATGAGCTAGGTAATATAGAATACCTGTTATATTTTAGCTGAGTCAGAAAAAAAGGTTAAATGTCAACACACTAGATATATTAGCAAGGGCCTTGCAATTTCAAGTTAAAGTTAGACTCAGATCTTATGTGCTATCTTTCTTTTCTTTTCTTTTTTAATTCAAATAAATCTCATACATATGTCATTTTCAAAGATGCATGTGCACCACACAGACACAAACCACATACACAATCACGCCACAAAACAAATAATAAAAACTTGCACATAGATCACAACCCCCACACTTCACCAGTCACTTTTTTCCTCTCTTTTTCCTTTTTTTTTTTTCATTGTCATTTATTATTTAACAGTAAAAAGACGTTAAAAAAAAAGAAAAAAACACATACAAACAGATCACAACCCAGAGACACACCACAATCCCCCTACACCCACTAGACACACACCTCCCCCACGGACGACAAAGCCAGGTTCTGGTAGCAGCCCCTGTAGTGGCGGATCAGATCCCCCCATAGCAGCGCCTTGCCACACCCCGGGCAGGGCCCCTCCACAGGGATCAGGTGCACCGACTGCTCGCTGCCCAGAAACTGGCGGGCCAGACAGGCCACATGGCTGACCATGCTGCAGCCCGGCATGAAGCACGTCAGTTGCTCACACTCCCCCTGTACACAACAGGCAGTTAGCGCCACACGGTTCAGAAAGGGTTGTTTTTTTTTAATCACAAACCTCAACAACAGGGTCCAGACAGGTTTTTAAGCAGAAAATTCAGTAATGCAACTGGGGTTCAGGCTTTTCAAATTACAAAATTCCATTATGCAAGATGAGTTTTTAATCACAAATTTCCATAATGCATCATGGTTCAGACAGGTATTAATCACCAGTCCATAATACATGATGGTTCAGACAGGTTTTTAATAACCAAAGTCCATAACACATGGTTCAGACAGGTATTAATCACGAAAGTCCATAACACATCATGGTTCAGACAGGTATTAATCACCAAAGTCCATAATGCATCATGGTTCAGACAGGTATTAATCACCAGTCCATAATGCATTGTGGTTCATGCAGAGTTTCAAACATAAAATGTAAGAGCTTTTCTCTTTTTTTTAAATTCAAAAGTACAAAAGGCCAAAAATTTTATATGTCAAGACTCCAATATGTGTGACATTTTTTAGTGCCTGGCATTTCAGTCACAAAGATTCTTTTGGGATTTTTTTAATTTTTTTTATTTTTATGAATCATTATTTTACTTTTGAATTTAAATTCAAGTACATGTACATTTTGCAGCTTTGCTTTATCTCTGACAGAAATGATCTACCATACATTTTTTCCCTTCTTTTTTGTGATCAGTAATACAGATGTCAAAACTTCAAACTTTAGAAATCTGGGTCATTTTCTAAAAACTTTCATGCATTTAAAGGGCATGTTATATGTATATAATATCCTTTTTTAATACTAAAATTCTTTAAAACTTATATAAAACCTGTATGAACCCTAAGCAAATGCATACATAATAAACCTTCCATTTGGCAATTCCATATGTAGGAGAATGGGGTGAGAATTTCAACTTTGGGCAGAAGCTCCAGACAAGCTAAGGAAAAAAAATCCACACTGAATGTAAAAATGGTAACAAGTCCTGTCTTAGTCAACTGCACAACTCACAACACCACAGAAGCTGGTTTAAAACAACACTTGTCCTTGACTAAGGAACGATGCTCTAACATATACCAAACAAACGATGCTCTAACATATACCAAACAATCACAGAAAACGGAAAACAGACACTTGTTTTCCTCGAGTAGATTCACAAGTGATTTTTCTTCTTTATTTCTGATGAAGGCTATATGTACGTATGTGTTGTAGCCATGTGCTTCCTTTACCTTCATCTTACTGTGGCAGACAGCACACAGAGGGTTCTTCTTCACCAGTGTCGGAATCAAGCAGTCATCTTTCTGCCCACTGTCGGTGTCAGCAAAGGCTGAGGTCTGAGCCTTGGAGGGGCTGCCTGTCTTTTTTCCCTTCTTGGGACTCTTTTTCTGGCTATCTTTATCACCTGGGTACAAAGACAATACATCGCATGAATGAATGCATGGCGAAATGCAGAGAACTCTGAATAAACGTGATAGCTTTAGGAGGTGAGATTGTGCTGCTCTGTTCAGACTTTGTCACAACACATTTCTCTGAGAATTTGGGATGCTTTCAAATTCATCTCATGAACCTATATCATTATATCACTGCAAACAATGTGAAAGTATTTAGCAGCATGCAGCATTCTTTGATACTGAAAGAAGGCAAAAACTGGAAAGATTTCAAAGTCCATCAATCTAGCAATACAATTTCAGCACTGGGCCAGACAAGTCCAACAAGTCACCTTAAAACTCTTATTGTGAATGAAATACCATTTTATCAATTTAGCATCTTAAAAGGCTTACACTGAAAAATTAATCAAACTAACCAGACTGAGCCATACCTCCAATCTATGCACACAAAAGAGAGCTCAGCAATTGTATATGAGAGCAGAGACATAACTGTATATTACCACATATATACATCACAACAGGACTTAATGTAACTTATGTAAAACTCTTAACTGTCTTGCTGCCCTCTTGAATTCATTACATGTGCATCATGAGTCTCAAAGAAAATACTGTTTGAACCAAAAACAAGCAAATGTACTCAAACCTTCCCATTTCTCTCACAGAACAATCCACTGATCACAGAAGTAAAAGCCTCACCCTGTATCTTTTTACTGCACACAGGCCCAAACACCACAGGCATGTGGCGGGGAGGGTGCAGACTGGGTGGAAAGTCCAGCTGGAAGTCCTGCTTCAGCCATCGCACGTTGAGCGCCAGTCGGTTCCAGGGTGGGGTGTGGAGCATGTGGCACACCAGACGCCACCTGTGCTGAAACGCTGTCTCAGAACTGCGCTTGGACACCGGAATGTGCTTCAGCCGGCGGCATCTGTCCGGGTGCTGCCACGCCCATTCAAACTGAACAGAATTTAGAAAACAAACAGATGAACAAAACTATTGAAAAGAAATATTCTCACACAAAAAAGCAAGGAAAAAACTGAAAAAGAAATTTTCCATTACCAATAACATGTTAAATAGGTTACTTAATGTCTACATTTCTTAAAATGGGGGTGTGGACAAATATGCTGAACAAGGTCCATTTTATATATCAATTTCAATTTTGTTTAATTTTTTCAAACTTTTAGCCAGGCATGGTCAAAGTGCCTGTGATAGCAGCAATGCTACCAGCTCGTAAGCAGAGGTAAGATTCAGCAGCAGAACAATGTGATGAGCAATACCACAGTTTTTTTCAGAGAAAAATGTTAACTTAAACATGTTATAGCCCCATGTTTCAGACCCTTCACTCGTTAATCTTGACCTGTAACACTAAACAGTGCATTCCCTGTGTGCAGTCTCAGTGTATATTATTACCAACAGTTCACACAGATTTTGCATCCAAACCATGTTGATTTGTCTGCTTTGTTTGTGGTATGAGTTCACATCTGAGACAAGAGTCATGATGAACTGAGATAATCATTTATAAATTATATGCAAACTAAGTTGAGAAACAACCCAGAAATCTCTACAATTTTAAGATTTGAATAGATATTCTGAGCACTTGAACAAGTTTTAAAAAGAAATTATTTTCTCCAAGTCCAAGTGAAAGACAAATGCAAAAATAGTTTGTTTTTTTTTTTTAAACCCTTAAGGAAACGTTGATACTGTGGCTGTTTTATCTTTTATCAATGATTCTGCAATAGGCTATACTTACTATTAGCCTTCATGGGTTCTCCATATCGGGATTAGTCATAAAGTGAACTTCAAAGACACTAATTCAATAATAACATAATCTGCTAGAGTACAATTTATCTGAAATAAGGAGCATTTTATTGCTGTTCATACCCTCAAAGCAGAGATGTTGTCTGGAAAACCATGGATGATCAGCACCATTTCCCTAAAATGAGAGAAAAGCAGATTATAGCCCCATGTCATTCGCCTTGGAATGTCACACAGCACACAAGAAATGCCCCATTTATGATGTATTGTAAAATATAAATCAAATTAGAATGCTAATGGTAGCAACCATACACATATATACACATCAAGCATCAGTGTGACTTCTGTTCCTCTATCAGCATATATTGGCACACAGTAAACATGTATGTGACAAACTGTATGATGAGCACAACTGCTCACGTACATGGAATTGTTATGTATCATGTATTATTATCTATCATGTTATAACATGTCTATAATATCATTTGTATGAGTCATTACATAATAAAGTTCATGAATCTATTTTATTTCATATTTATATTATATAAATAAGAATATTCAAATAGACAAAAGATTTCTAAATCTATCAGAACAATTGTTGCAATATCTTCTCTTTTTTAATTGTGTGTGTGTGTGTGTGTGTGCCAGTCAGTGTGTGTGTGTGTGTGTGTGTGTGTGTGTGTGTGTGTGTGTGTGTATTTGTTTGCTTCTTTCCCTCTACAAATCCTGGAGAAGTTTGCTTGTCACATTTTGGTGTGTATGCATATATCATATGTTACACTGATGTAATGCATCATGTAAAAAAACATTTTTAAAAACGTATTTTGCTGAGCACCAGAGCAGATTTCTGGACATTTTGCTATGTAAGTATCCATTAATATCATTATCACAGGGCCTGGTATGTAAATATAGATTTTTTTTTAAATCCTAACCGTACCAGGGTCCACGACCGCTGGTCCTCCAAGCTCCCCCAGCATGGGAGCCAGTGTTGTGCTGTTTGATTCTACGATTGGGGTCCACCGTGTAGCCAATGTAAGTGCGACCCTTATAGCGTGGGTTGCGACACAGCAGGAGGTACACACCATAGAAGTCCTCAATTTCATGCACCATTTTCTCCAGACCTGCAAAGCGCAGAGGATAAAATGAACAAATAGCCACAACTTAGGTCAATCAAGTGCTGAACTTGTGAATACAGTGTGACTGAATTTTGTTTGTGAATTATATTAGTGCGCCAGTCATTATTCAAAACCCGAGCAGAGAAGGTCAATCAAATTAAACAGACCAGATATGCTCCGTTTTGTTGACAGTCTTTAATGAGCCAGTTGATTAGAAAAGAAAATGGGTGAAAATGCAAGCAGGTAAATGTCATTCACATCATATCAATATCAAGGTGTGTTGGCCTGACAAGGCCTTTTGCCTGCTTGAAGTGGGGAAGAAAAGGAGAGTCCCCACATATAATCATTTTCCAACATTGAGTGTGCATTGCTTGTCAGTTCATAAATCACAAAATATCTAGATGAGTTCTGTATTTAAAATTCTGTAAGTGCCTGTCAAGATAATTTTTTTTAAATATCCACCATTAATAATAACAATAATAATGGTTTTTATATAGCGCTGAATCTTGTG
>NC_134904.1:2861099-2886099 GCF_041734735.1 Babylonia areolata | reverse complement strand
ATAACTTGATGGGAAACAACTCTGAAATGCGGAAGTTGTGCAGTTATATCACCTTACTTTAATCTTCCTGTGTTGTCTTGATGGAAGAAGGCTTATGACGAATACGTTTTTCGCTGTCTTTCGCAATGAAATCTGATGACACATTCAAGATGATTTCCTAAAGTAGTCGAACACCGTCTTGTAATCCAGCTTATTGTAAATAGCCTGTCGTTACACCCACGATCAGAGAACATCATCGCCAGTGTCCACAGCTAGTTGGAGTGAGTATCTATGTATGCACTGAATTACGTTTTTCATCCATGGTGACACCTTGAACAAATACCTGGGCAGATCTGTTAGCGTTTTAAATTTTCTTTCAGCAGTAAATTATTTGCTGTTTCGTACTAAAACCCTCTATATTTTTGGAGTAATTTAAGACTGGACTTTTCAGTTTGCTTCTTCAACCCGTCCAAGCAAAAACGGGCGTCGCAGTAACCAACCACAGTGATGCAACGGTTAGCATTGGACGGATGACTAGAAAATTGTGGGTACATACCGTGTCGGGAAGCCTTGGTAACATGCGATTTTGTGTTTAGCTCGACCAGCGCCTGTCCAGAGTTGTGCATTTGCTTTGACTGGTTTGACTGGGGAAAAAAAAGTTCTGCTAAAACCCAGTTTCGCGCAACTTGGTTTCAAGCCTTTTTTCTGTTTTACAATTAATCTCTCTCTCTCTCTCTCTCTCTCTCTCTCTCTCTCTATATATATATATATATATATATATATATATATATATATATATATATATATATATCATGGTCCTGGATGATCCTGTCCATATGATCAATTTGATAGAAAAGAAAAATGTTGATTTTTTTAAGTTTGGGGAATATCCAAGTCATACTTGTATTTCATCCACAAAAAAAAAAAAAAAAAAAAAAAAAAAAGAGGTGACATTGTACTGTGGCAACATGCTCTCTCTTTGGAGAGCAGCCTAAATTTCACACAGAAAAAATCTGTTGTGACAAAATTACAACACACAGAGGGATCTGTTGTGACAAAAGAGTAATCAGTACAATACAATACATTACAATACAGTACAATACAGTATTGGTATTATTATTCCTATGATCATTATGAAGCCCTTTACACTTCTGATTGCATTTTTTTGCTTTTGGTTTAATTTTGATATAATTGATATTTAACATGACCAAACGATAGATTATTATAAAAATAAATCTTTCCTTTTTTTACATTTGAAAAGACAGTTACTAAATGGATTGGAGTGGAGATTATTAGTGTTCCAACACATTTAAATAATCCATGCTTGAATTGTCAGGTATGCAATATATCCCTGAGAATGGCAGAGAGAGAGAGAGAGAGAGAGAAGAAAAAAAGAAGGAAAAAGAAAAGAAATTAAATTAAACTGAAATCTGGAAACCATGACAATCTGCAAACTTGTGTACTTGTATTAATTATTACTGGTTTGTAGTTGCTGCTGTTACTGTTCAGAATGAATGGATTCAGCTTTGGAGTGTTTATGGATAGTGATGTCATACATATAAATTATTCTATGTGAGAAGTTGACAACTGTTCCAGTGAATAATAATGTATGGGTCTGTTGATATGTCTGCAATATAAGTGAACTCTGAATAAGCTTTATAAGAAAATATGTAATATTTTCTATTTCCTTTTAAGGCCAAATGTGATATTCTGTGTAGTACTGCCAGTTAGCTCCCCTGACTTTCCCCACAGACAGCCCTTTTGTGTTGGTAAGAAATAAAATCACTGAAAGATAAATGTTAGAATTTATGAACTGAAAACCTCTAGTCTGATCAGTAACATAACGAGTTAGTTGGGGACAAACTATAAAACTTCCTCCCTTTGAATGCCATCATCCAGTGAGATGATGAAAGTATCCATATTTTTTGTTAGACATCTGCACACGCTGATGACTTGTAAATGAATCCAGGAAAGCACACAGACTTCGAAACAGACTGAATTCAGGATGAAATACAGCCCCAATAGGGCCCCATAGTCTGATCCTGTTGTCTGCCTTGTGACTGAGAAGAAACTGGGTCAGATGCCATTGTTGACAAACACTCTGCATGTGAACCAGTCACCTAGAAAATAAGTCTCCTGCTCGCAAGCACAGCAACACACTGCGTTTATTGGTGGCAGTGGAGAGTGGAAAGGTCATTTAAGATATTCGTAGCTTATTATGTCATGATGCAAAGTAGGTGCCACTCCAGAAATTGAAAACTTTCTAGAGCCCTGATCAGGCTTCTTCATCTGAAACAGTTGTAAGCAGTAGGGCTTCAGCTGGCACCCATGGTGTGGAGTGAGTTAAGGGCATGGTGTCAAGTCCTGAAGGTGGGGTCCAGTCCTCACCATCTGCGTTTTAACCTTTCCCAGTTGAAGTCAACTACCCATTCACATCTGGGTGGAGTGAGTTAAAGCAGAGTAAAGTGCCTTTTCCAAGGACTCAACACCATGACCATTCTGGCCTTGAATTTCTTATCCCTGGATAAGAAGTCCAACCGATTCAGCCACGGCACTGTAAACCTCATGGCAATAAGCCTACAGATGGAATGATTCCAAGCTCAGCTAGATATGTACTTGGGTAGTTCTGCATAAAATGTAGTGTGTGACAAGGTCGGGAGATTAAACTCATAAAAGTTAAAACAGCAAAACCCTACAATGACAGTTAAAGTTTTTACATTTTCATGTTATTGGGAAAATAAATTTCTGTGAGGCTATTATAGAATTGGCAATTGTTACCTGTGCTTCTGTTTCTTTTACATTGCACAATCACATGATAATAGGAGACAGTGCAAGTGTGGTACATGTGTGCAGTGATGCAAATTATGATTAATGATGTTATATGGCAGATTGACATACATGTATTCAGAACTACTTCAGTTCTGAGGTGCTTCTTCTAATTGCATTCCACACTTGTATACAGGTGTGTGTGTGTGTCTGTGTGTTTGTGTGTGTGTGTGTGTGTGTGTGTGTGTGTGTGTGTGTGTGTGTATGTGTGTGTGTGTGTGTGTGTGTGTGTGTGTGTGTGTGTGTGTGTGTGTGTGTGTGTGTTTTGTTTTTCATTTGATGACAGAGTGTACTGAAGTGTTGTGTTTGTTTTGTTGATCATGACATCATCATTTTTAACTCACTGGGGATGGCCTGTCTTTCCCCCACAGAAACCTCATCGGCTGTCCAGTGGGAGTCTGAATGGCCCAGCCTGTTGCTTTTGTCATTAGAAATGTGGTGTTCTTTGTCTTTTCCTACCTCTTCATTGAGAGAACCTTCCGCTTGTATTTGTAAATTTTCAATGATATCACCAGTGGTAAAACACTATAATCGTCGCGTGTTTTGTTACTTGTACTGAGGGAGTTGAAGATTATTCTTTTGTTTAATCTTAAAAATAATTTTCCTGATTTTGTTTGATGATAATGATGAAAATTGAATTGCCACCATGTTTGTTGAACAGATGTGCCATGTATAACCACTACAACAACTACTATGGCTCTGGTCAGAGCGGAGCTCCTGGAGCCAGCGGTGTGCGGAGTGCGAACATCATGGGACGCATGGACGAAACGGCGGCTGTGGCCTTGCTGCAGCACCTTGGGAAGGAAGACCTTGAGCATCTGATGGCAGATGACAGCAAGCTGAACGACCTGATTCAGGACCTTCAGCAGGTGGGTTTGATGGGTGTGTGTGTGTGTGTGCGTGTGTGTGTGTGTGTGTGTGTGTATGTGCTGTCTGCTGTGCAGGTATTTGATTGATTCTTGTTTTTGTCTCAGTGGCTGTGTGAGTTTGTGGGTGGGGGCAAGGCGAACACATGACCCAAGTGTGGACATCAAGTTCGTTCAGTTATTCAAAGTTTTGCACTCAGCTCTTTCAAGTCTAGCCATAAAAAAATACAACCCCTCTCCAAAGTAGCTTGCCCCTCCCTTCTTCCTCCCTCTTTACGTTTAAAGTTCTGGCTTTTTAGTTATAAGTTCTGACATTCAGATTCATCCCTTTGATTCTGAGTTATGCATGCACGTGAATGCATGGTGTGAAAAGCCCTTGGATTTGTCTGTGCACAAGGTCCAGTGCTATAATATATATATTTCATACATTTATGACCATTTGTTAGTATTACTTCTAACATTTATTTTACCCCCTAAAGCAGTAAACACACATACACTTGCACACAGACACAGACACAACCACATACACACACATATCAATCATGAGTGCATGCATGCACACATACACAGGTTAACACATGCACCCGTTCCTAAAATCATGCCTACCCATCTGCACATATAAAAGTGAAAGTACATTGTCATTGGATTCATAGTCACAGTTTTGATCACCTGAAAACTGTGACCAAGATGTTCAAAGCATGTATTCTTTAACTTTTTGCATTCACACACACACACACACACACACTGGCGCTGTGTTACGGCACTGCAGTTCACAACATGAAAGCAACAATGGCTTTGATAAAGCGTCATAGCTGATTTTCACTGCAAGTCTTAAGGTTGGTTGTGTGCAGTGTTCATCTGCTTGGTGTCGACCTGCAAAAGAACAATAGTGACATTGTTTTCTGTTGTTGTTCGGCTTTTGTTTTGTTTTTTAGTTTGAAACTGCAGCCACAATTATTTTGCAGGAGATTGAGAGAAACCTGCAAAAGGCCTTTTGGTTGGCCAACTTCAGAAAAATCAATACATAAAGTGACTGACTGACTGACACATCACTGGGTCATTTCACATTTGTAAGCATCAGTGACTGACGCCAGACCTAAAGCCTGGCTCTGTGTCACGTCAGTTTAACTCTTTCATCCCTGCAGCACTGTTTTCCAGTTCACAGGAATTTTACCCTTCATTCCTGGAGGCCAGAAAACCGTGCAGCAGAGAATTCCCCCTTTCCTTCCTGCAGCCCGGAAAAATTGGTTCTTGTATGCATTGTATTTGACTCTAAAGTCACCTGTTTTACACCTGAGTGTCACCAGAGATGTCACCCTATAGTGTCAACAGGGTCGCACACAACTTCTCACATCAATTCTGTACACAACAGTATACGACAATCTTAGTGTACTGTAATGAGCCGCGTTGCCGTAAGTCTCTGAAATAAGTACCCTGCTTCATACTTTCTTTCTCTTCTTTAAATCCAGGAATGAATGGAATATACATATGGTAGGGATCTCGGAACAAGAGGGAGTAATGGTTTATAGAAAAATAGGAACGAACGAGTTAAACTTGAAGCATAATCTGTGTGGCATGAGTCTAAAGCCCAGTTACCTACTTTTAAGTGTTGTAATTTATTTTGCTGAACAAAAATATTACAGTCCCAAGAGGAAGAAGTCCAGACAAAGAATGTTGGCTAACTTTCTGACTTGTTAGCTCCGTTTTGTCACAGTCAGGTAACACCCTACACTGACCTATAGACTCCACAGCAGTCAGTGAAAACCTGCAAGAGCATCATCAGTGTCACAGAGTTACAACAAACTTTGGTGCTATGTTGGGGATGCCTTCAATTTTCCATCAATAAAACATATACTTGGCCAAGCAGAGCAAACTGATAGGCCTAGTTTGCATCAGTTTGACATGGTAAGTATATGTATCACCAAACATGGAGTATAATACAAACTCCTCCTCTTAGTTATATTTTTGAACCTTATGTAGCAGTAATTGTGGGCATTTACATGCACTCTGCCTCCTTAACACAGTGGCCAAGATCCTCACAGACACTGTGTTGGCAGATGAGCATCTTCGTTACCCCCACAGACACCGTACTGGCAGACAAGGGTCTCAGCTAACCATTCTTCCAGCTTCCCCCCAAGGAAGAGGGCGACTGACCCCTCCCTTTTTCATGTTGTGTGGCAGATCCGTGGCGTGCAGTCAGACCACGATGACCTGGTGGCGCAGAACAAAAGCCTGGCGGAGTACAACCTGTCCCTCCAGCCCAGGCTAGACTCCCTGAAGACAGAGGTGGCCACAGGCTACGAGTCCCTCAACAAACTCAAGACCCAGCTCGGCATGGACAAGGCCCAACTAGGTCTGTCTGGTGGGAGAGCTCACTGATGAGAGGTTTTGGAAGCGTTTGTGGTGTGTGTGTGTGTGTGTGCGGGTGTGACTAGGTCTGTCTGGTGGAAGAGCCTACTCAATCAGAGGGTTTGGAAGTGTTTGTGGCGTGCCTGTGCAGGTGTGACTAGGTCTGTCTGGTGGAAGAGCCTACTCAATCAGAGGGTTTGGAAGTGTTTGTGGCGTGCCTGTGCAGGTGTGACTAGGTCTGTCTGGTGGAAGAGCCTACTCAATCAGAGGGTTTGGAAGTGTTTGTGGCGTGCCTGTGCGGGTGTGACTAGGTCTGTCTGGTGGAAGAGCCTACTCAATCAGAGGGTTTAGAAGCGTTCGTGGCATGCGTGAGTGGGTGTGACTAGGTCTGTCTGGCAGGAGAGCTTACTGATGAGAGGGTTTGTGGCGTGTGCATGCTGGTTGTCTCAGCCATGTATTTTTTGTCGCATTCAAAGAGGAGGAGGGGGAGGGGAGGAGGTGTTGTGGGAGTGTAAGAAAGGATGAATGAAAGGTGATTTTTTTTCCTTGTAAATATTTCCTCCCTTTTCTCTCTCCGTCTCTCTCTCTCTCTCATGGAAACAGTAGAGATCTATGAATTGTGAACTGGCCTAGACAGAGTCCTGGAACTGATAAAAAGTGGTGAATAGAGTTGTGTCAAATGTTCTGGAACTGGTGAAAGTGGCAAATTGAGTGTTCAGCATTCTGGAAGTTGTAAAAGTGGTGATTCAAGTTGTGTTGAACATTCTTTTTTTTTCATTTATTTGTATAACATTTTTATTGTTATTATTTCATTATTGTTGTGTTGTTTTTTGCTGTCCCATGACATGTGACACATCACTCATTCCGAATCCCCTGTACACAACTATCCCTGGGTTCGTCTATCGCAGTTCCAGCATTGGCCATCCACAGGGAACTATTGATGTTAGGTTGCCAGGAGGCCGCACATCAGAGAAGACCCTGCACTGCTGCTGAGTCACTTAAGTAGTGTTTAGCTGTGCCTTTTTCTGATTTAACATACTGAGGACACCACCTCCTATGGCCCCTACTGACAGCAGTAATACTATAGCTTAGTTGCGGAACCAGACTGAGTGAACGCTCCCCCAGCATGGAGAGTGCTACCACTTCCCCTGACATTAGTTCCCCCTCCCATGAATCTGCCAACACTGAAGACCCCAACAGGACTCGTCCCAGGCACAGAAGTGGAGGGTGATCGAAACTGAGGTTACCATGAGAGCAGGGCATAAAAGCCCACAGACAGAGCTGAACTTTCTGGAACTGGTGAAAATGGTGAATGGAGTTACGTTGAACATTCTGGAACTGATACAAAGCAATGAATGGTGCTGTGTTGAATGTTGCAGACGAATACGTTGGGAACCAGAAGCTGGACACGTTACACGCGTTACTACAGACTGCAGCAGCAGAGGTGGAGGAAGAGTGCGAGGTATGACATCTGTGAATTCTTCTCCCTCTCTCTCTTTTCTTCTCTCTCTCTCTCTCTTTTTTCTCCACCCTCTCTCTCTTTTCTCTCTTTTCTCCCTCTTTTTTCTCTCGTTTCTCTCTCTCTCTCTTTTCTCCCTCTCTCTCTCTTTTCTCCCTCTCTCTTTTCTCCTCCCTCTCTCTCTTTTCTCTCTTTTCTCCTCCCTCTCTCTCTTTCTCTCTTTTCTCCCTCTCTCTTTTCTCCTCTCTCTCTCTCTTTTCTCTCTTTTCTCCCTCTCCTCTTTTCTCCTCCCTCTCTCTCTTTCTCCTCCCTCTCTCTCTTTTTTGTAAACAGAATACACAGACAGCATTAAGACTACACAGATAGCATGAAGAATACATCGACAGCATCAAGAATAGTTTCCCAAAACAAAACAGAACTTACATAAATAATTTACTATTGTGTGCTGATAAGCATTATACAGGACTGAAGCCATGAACGAAAAACTGTTTTTGTTTCGTAGTGGTCGAATCTTGTTTCATATGACAGAAAATTCTACAAGTTAGGGTACATTTACTATTGTACAAATGAAACATGTCAAGTCTTCATGTTGCACTGCAAAGGAAATGGATCCCTTTCTGTTCCCCCTCCCAAATTATCAGCTGATTACTTCAGTAATATCTCTCTTTCTCCCTCTCTCTCTCTCTCTCTCTCTCTGTGCTCTGTTTCATTTGCTCTCTCTGTGGAGAAATCCTGCTTAAGAGTTGAGTGCTGTGGCTTCAAGTAGGAAGATTTGATCGCACAGTTAAGTGTGATAACACTAGTTTATGTAAGCAGCTTTGTGAGAGTTGCTCAAACTTCCTGACCAGCATGAGAATGTCTGGGTTTCCTGGGCCTGGTTCGGTGATTGTACAATAACCACTTGCCCTCCACATGACTGTGTAACAGTTACTTCACCCCTCTCCAATCAACATGGTCACAATACTACTCCAGAACATGCTCTCTCTCTCTCTTGTTAACTCTGTAACACTCCTGCTATGAGTGGTGGTCTGGACGCTAGTCATTTGGATGAGACGATAAACCAAGGTCCCGTGTGCAGCATGCACTTAACGCACATAAAAGAACCCACGGCAACAAAGAGGTTGTTCCTGGTAAAATTCTGTAGAAAAATCCACTACGATAGGAAAAGCAAGTAAAACTGCACGCAGGAAAAAATACAAAAAATGGGTGGCACTGTAGTGTAGCGACGCGCTGTCCCAGGGGAGAGCAGCCTGAATTTCACACAGAGAAATCTGTTGTGATAAAATGAAATACAAATACAAATACAAAACCTAGGATGAAGCACACATTATTTTAGAATGTTCAGGTCTCCCTGACTTGAAAAAAGAACTGATTTTGCAGTCGTTCTGGATCTTCCTTTCAAGAATTAAGCTAACTTTGTTACTTTCATCTTTGAATGACCAGGGTTTTTTTAAGCATCTAGCAATATTTCCATATAAATCCTTCAAAAGGTTCAGAGAAGCCGCATGGATTTTGATTTGACAACGTATATAGTTGTTAGGGGTTGCTATGTTTTTGGTTGGTTGTTTTTACTTTTCCACTCATTTACTTAGAAAGGCTATGGCCTATCCGAATAAACCAAAATAAATCGTCTGAAATTTTATCTGAAATCTGAAGTCTCTCTCTCTAAACCAATCTTGAAATGACCACTCTTGCAGAAACTGTCAGACATCTCTCTCTCTCTCTCTCTCTCTCTATCTATCTCCCTCCCTCTCCCTCCCTCCCTCCCCCCCTCTCTCCCTCCCTCTCTCTCTCTCTCTCTCTCTCTCTCTCTGTAATCCAGTCTTGCAATGTGCACTGTTGCAGAAACTGTCACACATCTCTCTCTCTGTGTGCCTCTCTCTGTCTGTTTGTCTGTCTCTCTCTCTCTCTCTGTGTCTCAGATCCAATCTTGCAAAGTGCACTGTTGCAGAAACTGTCAGACATCTCTCTCTCTGATCCAGTCTTGCAATGTCCACTGTTGCAGGAACTGTCATGACATCTCTGTCCGTCTCTCTCTCTCTGTCTCTCTCTCTCTGTCTCTCTCTGTCTGTCTCTGTCTGTCTGTCTGTCTGTCTCTCTCCAATCCAGTCTTGCAGAGTGCACTGTTACAGAAACTGTCAGACATCCCTCTCTCTCTTTCTCTCTCTCTCTCTAATCAGTCTTGCAATGTCCACTGTTGCAGAAACTGACGGACAGCTTCTGTGAGCAGAACACGAGTGTGGAAGACTTCCTGGCCCAGTACATCCCCAGCCGCACGGCCGGACACAAGCGGCGGATAAAGGCGGAGAAAATGGGGGAACTTTTGCGGGAGGGGGGCCTCTGCTCTCCCTGGTCCTCTCAGAGTCAGGGTCAGGTAGGGTCGAGCGCTGACGCCAGGCCCCCCTACCCGATGGGCAGTGGTGCCCCTCCATACCCCGTGGGTGCTGGTAGCGGCGGTGGTGGTGTCCCTTACCCAGTGGGAGGGGGTTACGGAATGCCCCAGCCCAGCGTTTACAGGCACTGATGTGATATCGTCGTGTGGACCTCTGTGTGGACACTTGCCAGGGGGGATTTTTTTTTATTTTTTTTTTTTAATAGCTTAATGGCCATCTCTGCTTCTCTCTCTCTCTCTCTCTTTTTTTTTTTTTTTTTTTTTTTTTTTTTTTTTTTTTTTTGGAAGATATGTTTGTTGAAACAAAAGAATGTAATTTAGCATAGTTCTGTTTTACGACTCGTTTTAATCAGGAAGATTAGTTCTTCTTAAAGGTAACGTTTCCTGCGATTTTACGATGTGCACTATAAAGAAAATTATGTATGCAGGTGTTTTTTTTTCCTTGATATTGGGAGAATGATTAATATACTCATGTCAGAAGCATGCAATAACGGAGCTTGATATTTAAGCCAAATGTGCTTGTTCGTAATTGTTTCTCTTTCTCTCCGTTTTCTTTTTTCATTTAAAACATTTTTTTTGACACATTATACCTGTTCAATCACTGTGTGAAGTGTTAGGCATGGCAATTTTGTTCACAAACCTTTTCTAAACAGTTGATCTTGTGAGGGACAGGTTGTGCTTAGACCTCGTTTCCAGAATGTGGTGTGTGTTTGCTTTTGTTTGGGAATTTTTATGGGTGAGCTGTAACTATAGCATTGCCGTTGTGGCTTTGAGGAGCTAGTCATAACTCTGTGAGTTAGACGTGCACAGACGCAGCTTGTTAACTCTTTTGTCGTTACTGCTAGCAGCTTCTCGCCTTACGGTAGGCAGGTTGTTTTTCGGCCATGAGAGTATCATTTATTCAGCACTTTCCTCTCATTTCCTGGCTTTGTAGAGAGATCATAAGTTTGGCATATGGAATAAACAAATACGGCTTATGATATACTGTTATGTACAGACATTTTTCATAATCTGTTGTGTACAGAGTTGATAACACAACTAAAAAATAACACGCTGGAACACACTTAAGTGCATGTGATGTCATAAAGCATTGCATGATGGATGACTGTGCAGACTATGGTTACTTTCTCGTGCGGGGGAAAAAAAAGAAAGAAAAAAAGATGATGTGTTTGTGTTAGCAAAACACAGCTGGGCAGAATCCAGTGCTGTCAACAGATGCCTGGAGTGCAGGGTGTCCTGTTTTCCATCAAGAGTGGTGTTGGGACAGGATGCTGCTTTGCCCACAAAAGCCACCTGGCATTCGTAACCAAGAGTTGAAACCGTTGACAAGTGATCAGTAACAAGAGAGTTAAATTATCTGGAAGGGGTTAACTCTCCTCCCCATTGTCTCCGTTCTCTTGTTCTTTGTGGAGGAAGGTGGCAGAATGGTTAAGACGCTCAGCTGCCAATACAGAGAGTCCGTGAGGGTGTGGGTTCGAATCCCGCTCTCGCCCTTTCTCCTAAGTTTGACTGGAAAATCAAACTGAGCGTCTAGTCTTTCGGATGAGACGATAAACCGAGGTCCCGTGTGCAGCACGCACTTGGCGCACTGAAAAAGAACCCATGGCAACGAGAGTGTTGTCCTCTGGCGAAATTACGTAAAATGAAATCCACTTTCATAGGTACACAAATATGTAAGCATGCACTCAAAGCCTGACTAAGCGCGTTGGGTTATGCTGCTGGTCAGGCATCTGCTCAACAGATGTGGTGTAGCGTGTATGGATTTGTCCGAACGCAGTGACGCCTCCTTGAGAAAGTGAAACTGAAACTGAAATCTGTTCTGTTCACTCTCTTGTCTTCTTCCTGTCTTGCTCAGTTTGTCTGCTTTCTTTTCACTGCCTTCCTCTCTTGCTCAGTCTGCTTTCTTTTCACTCTCTCCCTCTCTCACTCAATTTCCTTTCTTTTCACTCTCTCCCTCTCTCGCTCAATTTGCTTTCTTTTCACTCTCTCCCTCTCTCACTCAATTTGCTTTCTTTTCACTCTCTTCCTCTCTCGCTCAGTTTCCTTTCTTTTCACTCTCTCCCTCTCTCGCTCAATTTGCTTTCTTTTCACTCTCTCCCTCTATCGCTCAGTTTCCTTTCTTTTCACTCTCTTCCTCTCTCACTCAGTCTGCTTTCTTTTCACTCTCTTCCTCTCTCGCTCAGTTTCCTTTCTTTTCACTCTCTCCCTCTCTCACTCAGTTTCCTTTCTTTTCACTCTCTTCCTCTCTCACTCAGTTTGCTTTCTTTTCACTCTCTTCCTCTCTCACTCAGTCTGCTTTCTTTTCACTCTCTCCCTCTATCGCTCAGTTTCCTTTCTTTTCACTCTCTTCCTCTCTCGCTCAGTTTCCTTTCTTTTCACTCTCTTCCTCTCTCGCTCAGTTTCCTTTCTTTTCACTCTCTCCCTCTCTCGCTCAGTTTCCTTTCTTTTCACTCTCTCCCTCTCTCGCTCAGTTTCCTTTCTTTTCACTCTCTCCCTCTCTCACTCAGTCTGCTTTCTTTTCACTCTCTTCCTCTCTCACTCAGTTTGCTTTCTTTTCACTCTCTTCCTCTCTCACTCAGTTTGCTTTCTTTTCACTCTCTTCCTCTCTCACTCAGTTTCCTTTCTTTTCACTCTCTTCCTCTCTCACTCAGTTTGCTTTCTTTTCACTCTCTTCCTCTATCGCTCAGTTTCCTTTCTTTCCACTCTCTCCCTCTCTCGCTCAATTTCCTTTCTTTTCACTCTCTCCCTCTCTCACTCAATTTCCTTTCTTTTCACTCTCTCCCTCTCTCGCTCAATTTCCTTTCTTTTCACTCTCTCCCTCTATCGCTCAGTTTCCTTTCTTTTCACTCTCTTCCTCTCTCGCTCAATTTGCTTTCTTTTCACTCTCTCCCTCTCTGCATCTCTCCCTGTCTTGCTCACTCATTTGCTGCCCATCGCTCTCACTTGTTTTTGTTTATGTTCCTGTCTCTCCCTAATTTTTTCCTGTTTTTGATTTTATTTGTAACTCAGACTGTCTTTATTTTTTTGTGTGCTTTTTTTTTCAGTTTACGTCTTAACTGAATTGAATCAGGAACTTTATAAACACCCGCTTAAAAGAGTTTTTTTTATTTTTCATTCCCATTTTTCATGCAGAACATGCCACTTTTTTTTGTTTTCATGGTCATTATTATCATCATTTGATTTAAATAGGATGGGACATAGTGTCAGGTGAAACCTTTCTCACACTTCATTTTGTTTGCTTTTCATTCTTGCTGCTGAGGAGATGTGTTGCGCTGTATTCGTGTGGAGGTGAGCAGCTGCTTCGGTTCATGAAATGACTGTAGGTCTTATGTTTTCTTTCCTAGCTTTGTGGGAGTGTGAACCCTTTAACTCACTCAGTACGGCCAGTCCTCTCTTCTCCTCTACACAGACCCCTCGGATATCCAGTGGGTGTCTGAATGACCCAGCCTTTAGCTTCTGTCGTCAGAATTGTGGTATTCTTTGTCAACATTCACGTCTTCAGTATAAGAGCCTTCCGCTTGCAATATTTTGATGGTGGTAATTGGGGTGAAACGCTGTTAACGTCGTCTCTTTCGCCGTTCGTATGGAGAGAGTTAATACTCTGTCATATGTTAGCTGGTGTGGTTATTGTTTTGTTAGTCATACAGGAATATCTTCGTGTTGCTCATAACATGTGTGTATGTATTCTATGTTGCTGATTACTTTGTGCAAAAGTTAATCTTCACGGAACCCATGCAACTTTCAGTAAAGGAGAATATAACATCAGAGGTGATGATAACACCAAACAGTCATGGCCAATTTTATTTGATTTCAGTGAGTACTACCAATGTTTTATCAGTCAGCAAACAGTGAAATGGTTCAACTCGACTGCATCATGGAAGTGTCCTTGGGGGGCTGGGGGTGGGGGGGGGGTGGAATAAACATAGCGAGGAAAAGAAGGGGATGATCATGGAGAAGGTTAGGGGTGTGGACACAGAATTAAAGATAGAGATGTATGTAGATAGAAGTATTATTCACCCTGTGCTTTTCACTTTGGTGGTGGTTGTTGTTCACCTTTTCAGCTAAGTGAGGGTCCCAGCCTTCATCATCTGAGAGCTTTTAGCTCCTCAGCAGTATTTTTTGATGCTTGAAAAACTGTTAGGAAAATTTGTTTTAAATTATGGGTATTTCTTACCATTTGCATATTCCTTGCATCTCTCAACGTTTTCAGCCGATTGTTTGAAATATCCTTTGCAGTATTAATATCAGCGTCTGAACCATGATAGTGATTCATCTAAACAAAACTTATCATTTTAGCCACAAGATTGATTCTTGAAAAATGGTGGAAAATGCACAAACCACACTCAAAATTTGTAAAGTTGCAGTGAAGTTCATCAGCTTCAAGAGTTGTGTGAGTTGTGTTCCGTCCCTTATTTGTTATGCACACCGGAAAGGTCAAACTGGTCAGACGAGTGGTGGCAGCACTGTTCAGGCGTGGGTGCGAAAATACATACATGCATTGTTGTTGGAGATTGCACGGGCAGAGAGTGGTATGAGTTGATATCAGCACCTTCCCAGACAAGTCGTTTCTGTAGAACTCCATACAAGTTCCAGCACTGGAAGGCAGGGTTCCAGACTGGAATGTCCACAATTCCCAGATGTTATTGTCTCCACTCAGGACATGCAGGAAAGGCCAGAGAGCTGGTAGTTTGATGGAAAACCCCAGAATGCGGAGGGAAGATGGCCTCAGGAAAAAACTGCATGTCTGAATGTGTTAGAATATGAAACAAGGGGCGAGGGGTTGGTGGGGTACCCACGGCCTTCAGAGTGGTTTCCTGTAGTGCCCTTCTTATGGATGTCTTCTGCCTTTTTCATTCTTCCTTTTTTTTTTTCATGGAACAGGTTAAAAAGCTATATTGGATATGTGGAATGTTAATTAGGTGGGAGTTGGTTTTTTTGGGTTTTTTTTTAATGATAAAAAGTTTTTTTGTGTGTGTCATTGCCTTTCTAAATATTGTGGAGCAGTAAAATGTTCAAAGCTGTGCCAGTTAAGTATGGAGACCAGAGTGACATGTTTGTTGGTCTATAAAAAAAAAAGATTTTTGTGTCATTGCAAGTCTTGATATTGTGGAGCAGTATATATTCAGGAGTAATTGTACCTGACTGTGCTGGGAAGTGTGTAGCATGGAGACTGTAGAAGTGGGTGGAGTCACAAGACTGATTGACAGCAAGTGAAGTTGTGGAACTGTTTGGCTTCGAGTTTGATCCTGACCTTTGAGTAATGTTTCTTGATTGGTCAAACATGCGAGTTTTATTGCATGGATCAGAAATGGGTCATCAGCTGAATGATTAATCCTGATTAATCTGGAGAGTCTTCAGGTCTTGAAACCTGGACTAGAACTGTGCTTAGTTGCCGAAGAGCATGATTACAGGACGGCCGATCCTTGTGGCATATTTGTTGGAGCCAGTGGTTAAGATTTGCTCTGTGTGGACATCACTTGGCCATTTGGCATTTGTATCAACTTTAACCCTTTTGCCACCATAGGCGACCTTTAGTCGACATGAAGGGGTCATGTTAAAAGGACCCTATATATCACATTGTAGCAAAGCTTGACAGCTGTAGCCAATATCCCTCACAACAGAACAATGACCAACCTTTGTCCCCTGACCGAGTTTGAAGTGAGGAAGTCCACTGTGTTGTTTTGACACAACCAAATTGTGTGACTGGGGAGGAGGTGGGGGGGTGGGGGTTCTGATGCTAACTGCATTTTATTTCGAGGCAAAATCTTCAGGGTAAAAAACGTATGTGCATGATTTATGCCATTCGAGTTACTGTTATAGCAAAATTTTATTTGGTGGGGCAGAACTGCTTACTAACACCAAATGATGTAAATATACTTTCTTTTCTTTTTGTAGTTATAGATGTCCACTTATTTGTATGTGAGCATGTTATATATTATGCTGTGATTGATGTTAACCCAGGTATTGAAAAGTACAAGTAGATATTGAATGATTGTTTGGATGGTTGGTTGGGCTGTTGGTTTTTCTTTTCTTTTTTGGTAATTCATTTGTTTGTTTAATTTTGCCCCACCTTCGTCATCTTGAAAGGCTGCTGAATTTTTGCAGCACTTTTTCCTTTTCTATGCCAATCACTGAGAAGAACGATGAAGCAGGTATGTGATGACGATGGTGTGGAAATCAAGGTTGGTTTGAGGACCCTGTGACAGGGATGAACTCTACATTTACTTTCATATCCTTGGATGTAGGACTGAGATACACATACACCTGCACATTTCGGAGTCCCTAGCATTGTCAGCAGTGTGGTGGAGACTGTAGAGGCTGACCAGTCACCCAGTGGTGTTGAGACACAGTTGGAGGTCCATCCTTAGTTAGCTGCAGCCCCAGTATGCTTTCATCTCTTCTGGCGTGATCATTTTCACCCTGCCATGAAGGCAGCCATACTCAGTTTTCTGAGGTGTGCCTGTTGGGCATGTTTGTGTTTCCATTACCCACTGAAGGTTGATGTGGATAATGGGATCTGTATCATGTGTGCATCGTCTTCTGTTTGTGTATACACACATCAAGGGGATTAAGACACTTTCACATCTGCACATCTGTTGACCAGGACGGCCAGGTAAAAACGGATCTCCACCTTTAATCTACCAGGTGCTGTTCCTGGGATTTGAAACAAGACACTGATATTAAAAGTCCAGCGCTCCAACCACTGTGCCATCAGCACATCACTTGGGGATTAAGGTCCATAGCTTTGCTGGTGCAGCTTCATTGCTAACCACAAAACCATAAAGGCTTGCTGTGTGTTGTTGCTAGCCACACAACCATAAAGGCTTGCTGTGTGTTGTTGCTAACCACACAACCATAAAGGCTTGCTGTGTGTTGTTGCTAACCACAAAACCATAAAGGCTTGCTGTGTGTTCAGTATGTTTTTTGCCTTTGATTGCTTGGTAGCAGTTGTCACGGTCAGAGCTTTTCCACTCCGCGTTTTATCAACTTGGTGTGATGGCCTTGTGAACAAAGCACTCAGCTAGGAAGCCAGTGTGCTGAGTTCAGCTCCTGCATGGCCCAGGATCTTGACTTCTTCCTTCACTAGACGTTGTGTGAGTTGTCTGTGTGCCATCATTCAAGGAGCATTCAGAGGAGATGATAAAGCCCAGTCCTGTGTGTGTGACATACTAACATGCATACAGTACACTTAAAAACGATCCACTACAGCAAGAAAAGTTGTCCCTGTCAAAACGCTGTCGAAAAATCCACTCCAGTAGGAAAACAAACGTGTGTGCTGTCAGGAAAAAACAACAACTAAAAAACACCAACAGGTGGCATTTACAGCACAGCAGTGGATTCACCGCAGGAAAAGCAGCCGAAATTTCACTTTCAGGACAAGGAAAGGAATACAAAACAAAGAGTCTCTTACAAGAACTTCAGCTGTGTGCAAGTAAGGCCCGAGGAATTTCAAATCTGTTTGTTCTGCCGTGTGGTTGGTCTGATTGGATAGTGTTGCTCAAGTGTCAGATTATCATTTTTCATCGTGTTTACAGAGGAGTACTGTTTTTAGGGTCAGGTCTTGACATCTTGTTCCTGTTGGAGAAAAGAAAGTTGTATGATGATTATAAATGATGCTTTTAACCTCTGTGTGTGTGTGTGCATGTGTGTGTGTGTGTGTGTGTGTGTGTGTGTGACTTTCTCTCACTGTCTGTACATCTCTGTGTGTGCGTGTGTGTGTGAGTGTGTGCGTGTATGTGTGTGTGTGTGTTTGACTTTCACTGTCTGTACATCTCTCTCTCTCTCTCTCTCTCTCTCTCTCTCTCTCTCTCCTTCTCTCCCCCCTTTCGCCAGTATGCGCATTTGTAACCACAGTGAAATGAAGTAAAAGTGATGATGGCTTTGTTAACAAGTTGGTGCGAGTTCTTGCCATGCTGGGTGCTTGAGGCTGGTTGACTAACTGTCTGCATCTTTCTGCACTTCCTTTCTTCTTTCTGTCTTTTCGTTCAGTCGTTCATTGGTTGACTAACTGTCTGCATCTTTCTGCACTTCCTTTCTTCTTTCTGTCTTTTCGTTCAGTCGTTCATTGGTTGACTAACTGTCTGCATCTTTCTGCACTTCCTTTCTTCTTTCTGTCTTTTCGTTCAGTCGTTCATTGGTTGACTAACTGTCTGCATCTTTCTGCACTTCCTTTCTTCTTTCTGTCTTTTCGTTCAGTCGTTCATTGGTTGACTAACTGTCTGCATCTTTCTGCACTTCCTTTCTTCTTTCTGTCTTTTCGTTCAGTCGTTCATTGGTTGACTAACTGTCTGCATCTTTCTGCACTTCCTTTCTTCTTTCTGTCTTTTCGTTCAGTCGTTCATTGGTTGACTAACTGTCTGCATCTTTCTGCACTTCCTTTCTTCTTTCTGTCTTTTCGTTCAGTCGTTCATTGGTTGACTAACTGTCTGCATCTTTCTGCACTTCCTTTCTTCTTTCTGTCTTTTCGTTCAGTCGTTCATTGGTTGACTAACTGTCTGCATCTTTCTGCACTTCCTTTCTTCTTTCTGTCTTTTCGTTCAGTCGTTCATTGGTTGACTAACTGTCTGCATCTTTCTGCACTTCCTTTCTTCTTTCTGTCTTTTCGTTCAGTCGTTCATTGGTTGACTAACTGTCTGCATCTTTCTGCACTTCCTTTCTTCTTTCTGTCTTTTCGTTCAGTCGTTCATTGGTTGACTAACTGTCTGCATCTTTCTGCACTTCCTTTCTTCTTTCTGTCTTTTCGTTCAGTCGTTCATTGGTTGACTAACTGTCTGCATCTTTCTGCACTTCCTTTCTTCTTTCTGTCTTTTCGTTCAGTCGTTCATTGGTTGACTAACTGTCTGCATCTTTCTGCACTTCCTTTCTTCTTTCTGTCTTTTCGTTCAGTCGTTCATTGGTTGACTAACTGTCTGCATCTTTCTGCACTTCCTTTCTTCTTTCTGTCTTTTCGTTCAGTCGTTCATTGGTTGACTAACTGTCTGCATCTTTCTGCACTTCCTTTCTTCTTTCTGTCTTTTCGTTCAGTCGTTCATTGGTTGACTAACTGTCTGCATCTTTCTGCACTTCCTTTCTTCTTTCTGTCTTTTCGTTCAGTCGTTCATTGGTTGACTAACTGTCTGCATCTTTCTGCACTTCCTTTCTTCTTTCTGTCTTTTCGTTCAGTCGTTCATTGGTTGACTAACTGTCTGCATCTTTCTGCACTTCCTTTCTTCTTTCTGTCTTTTCGTTCAGTCGTTCATTGGTTGACTAACTGTCTGCATCTTTCTGCACTTCCTTTCTTCTTTCTGTCTTTTCGTTCAGTCGTTCATTGGTTGACTAACTGTCTGCATCTTTCTGCACTTCCTTTCTTCTTTCTGTCTTTTCGTTCAGTCGTTCATTGGTTGACTAACTGTCTGCATCTTTCTGCACTTCCTTTCTTCTTTCTGTCTTTTCGTTCAGTCGTTCATTGGTTGACTAACTGTCTGCATCTTTCTGCACTTCCTTTCTTCTTTCTGTCTTTTCGTTCAGTCGTTCATTGGTTGACTAACTGTCTGCATCTTTCTGCACTTCCTTTCTTCTTTCTGTCTTTTCGTTCAGTCGTTCATGTGTCCACAGCCATCATTACGTGTGACAGGAGATGAAACAGAACTCCACATCATTCATTCATCCCTTCATTCCTTTCTACATTACCTTTCTGTTCTTTTCTTGTTTCTTTCAGATTTTCGTTTCCTTCTTTAACCCTTTCAACACTGTGATGAGTACAGCGTGTGCACGTTTCTCCTCCAGGGAGGGTTAAGCAGTAAGTTTTGGACGATTCAAAAACTAAAAGAGTGACAGTCTGCTTGGATTTCAGATAAAATTGATTACCTCATTTGTCTGCGATCGTTATTATTGTCAAGATGAAAAGCACAGAATGAATATATAAATCGGCATCTGGCTATGATAATAAACAAAACTTTTTACCTCGCCCGTGTGAACACAAATGTAGATTGTCAATTATCTGGGGTTGATTTGAATGACCTTATTACATTAAAAAAAAAGTTGAAACTTACAAGAAAATGAATAGGCGAGTGAACGATCAAACACATGCAATCAAAACTTGAAGAAACACAGAATAGACAATGTGAATGCAAATAAATAAATGAATAATTAAAAAACAAAACAACAGTAGAATGTGTGTTCACATTAACGATGAAACAGATGTAACCCATCACTGTCAACAGAAGCACAGAAGGTTGCAGAACCTTCTACATGTGTGCAGTGTGTGTTTGACACATCTCAGAAACGAAATACTTTGTGGAGATTTTGTGCCCAGTTCTCTGCGTTGCTCCCACCCTCTATTTCCCAGTCGCCTCCCCTTTCTTCTTCGCCTCCACTCCCACTTTTTTTTCTTTCTTTCCTTTTTTTTCTAAAAATATGTTTAGATCAGTGCTCCACTCCCAACACCATTGCTCTTCCTTCCCGTGCTTACGTTCAGAAGGAACGCGGCGGCTGGCGTTGGAGTGCTGTGATATCAGTCTTACTGTAAACCGTATCAGATACTAACTTCAGTCCTTGGTTCCCCCAAAGGAGCGTGGCCCGACAGCAACTCTTCGTCGGGCCGGACTCATGGCTGTCCTTTATGCATCTGTCCACTTGGTCCGCTGTCCCTTCAGCTCCGCCCCCGTTTTTGCCTCCGGCTGTTTCTGAACCGTCCTCTGTCTCTCTCTCTCTCTCTCTCTCTCTCAACATCATCCTTCCCCCCTATCTCTCTCCTATCAAAAGTAGTGCTGTCACATCCACACAGCTTGCAGACATTATGCACTTCATCATCAGGCTTTGGTAGTGTACCCGTTATGACCGTCTGAATCCAGAACTATGCTCAAATGCTCAACATAAGAAAGTGATAGTCCTCAGGAATGCAGATTTTCGATAAAGATCGACAGGTTTCAGAAAGACTTTCCTCTGTTCAGCCATGCAGCAGTACAAGCATTCAGGTATGACGTTCTGAAGACGTCAGACTGACAGGTTATTTGGAACCTTCTAAAATCGTTACATGTAACTGCAGACAGTAGTCTCAGACTGAAACAGTAATCTTCAGTCTCACCCGTGGCGTTGCAGCTTGGGCACTGGGGCAGCTTCATGTTTCCAGAAGTGTTTTGTTGTACTGCGGAAATTGGAGGGCAGTTTGGAAATCTCGATACTCAGCATTATGTATTTCTCCGATAACTTATTATATACACCGACATAATTGTTTTGATGTGTACAGGTTTTGTCAATAGCTAGCACATGACCTAAATCTTTGAATAATCGAGACTATTGCTCTGGTCTGTACGTGTTTTACCGAGAAATAACACATCACCCATTTCTACACATCTAAAAACCAACAAACAAGACAAAACAAAAAATAAACAAGAACAAGACAAGAAGATAACAGTATAACTAAAAAAAAAGTGTCGATACAGCAGATTTTGTTTTGTAGTTGCATACCTCTTTGTGATAGTCTCAAAGCCGCATTGGAGCAAACAAGTATTGACAAAGTTGATTACGGTCAAAAAAAAAAAAAATGAATTACAGAAGTCTGATTGACAGAGCAATACTTTGTTGTTGTTGGGGTTTTTTGGGGGGTTTTGTTTTGTTTTTTTTTTTTTTGGGGGGGGTTGTTTTTTTGTTTTTTGTTTTTGGTTTTGTTGTTGTTTTTTTAGAATATAAAAGAAGAAAAAAGTGATCCAAATGTTAGGAAAGTAGAGATGGTAGTATGATGGTGTGACACGACATGAATGAAATACGTGTTAGGATTTCAAATGTCTTTTGTGTGTATCATGTATATGAAACACCGAATCGGACAGATACAACTATCATATTATGCAAATTTTACACGTGTAGAATACAAGCGTGCGTAGAAATCACCTTGACTCTTATCAATAAACTCATTTATGAACTTCACTTGGTAAAACATTTCCCCGAATCAATTGATAATTTTTCATTTATCTGTTCACCTATTATATTCACTCATTTTTCATTGGGTTATCATGATAATAAGGTTTGTTTAAGATAAACACTGATTATCTTGGTCAGTTGATTTATGCTTTTGGTTATGAAGAACAATCGAGTTTCATACATGTTGCTCTAATGTCTGTGATGTGTATGCTAGAAGAATCCTCCTGTTAAGTACAGTATATCTACAATGCGTAGACATGCAATGTGAATGGAGTGTAAAACACTTTGGTAACAGTGTCAGCACTGGTTGGACAAACTATATATATCACTCCAGTACAGAACGCTGACTGTGTAAGACTGTGTAAGAACAATAAACAACCTGACTGACCTGGGTGAGCTTTTCAACAAAATATCTTTATTCTTTTAACGCTTGACTCTCTCTCTCTCTCTCTGTGTCTGTGTGTGTCTGCGTGTGTCTGTGTGTGAATGCGTGCGCGCGTGTGTGTGTGTAAACGCGTAGGTGTACCTGCGTGCGTTTCATCTGGAGGAAGCCTAAGAGACACAGCGAGGGGGGTGGGGGTGGGGAGTGGAGGGGCACAAGATGGGGGAAGATCTCAAGAGAATTCCCAGAGCCAAACTGAGACCCCCAGGAACTCAAACGGCGGCAAGAGCCACGAGTCTCACTTGAAGAATCATGACTCAGCACGATGCTAAGCTGATCCACCAGAAGATAGAAAAAACCACGAGTCACCACTTGAAGAATTATGACTCGGCACGATGCTAAGCTGATCCACCAGAAGATAGGAAAAACCACGACTCACCACTTGAAGAATTATGACTCAGCACGATGCTAAGCTGATCCACCAGAAGATAGAAAAACCACGAGTCGTCAAAACGTCAGTTCTAGAAACAAAGAGGGAAGAGGCAGCATTAACTTATAAGTGCATCTGTTTGTGGGAGGCTGCAGTCTTCTGTCCTTTGGGAATTCTGCACAGCGTTAAGGAATACGGAGCCTGTCGACCGAGATAAAGACCTGAACAAAGGATTTTATGTTCTTTTCTTTTTGGATTCCAACAGTTTTCAAGAAAATCAAGATCGTTGTTTTTCATACACCAGAATGACTGGCTCGTTCTGCTCTTTCTCTCGATTTGTACAGTCCACACACTTGTGTCCAAGATTTGACGTGAGTTAGCTCTTTTCTGTATTTCTTCAGAACACGGAGAAACCCGCTATCGTTTTACAGACAATACTCGGTCTTGCTTCATACTTCTCTCTACAAATTCCCGCTGCGAAAAAAAAGAAAGAAAGAAAAGGCGAATCACAGATTCCAAATGTTGTTGGATATCCACAAATCATTGCGTGAACAAGGCTTGTTTCCCGAAAAGCATTCGCTTGCGCTTTCTCCTTTATACAACTACCGTTTGGGTTTCCAGAGAAGTCCAGAGCACTTCCACTCCCCCAGCCTCTTCCCATTCCCCACCCCCCAACCACGTGGTCACCCGAAAGCGTCCCTGCTAGAGATCTAATACATCGCATAACCAGTTCATTTAGGATTTGCGCAGAACTGAATGATTGCAGGATGACAACTTTTCACGGATCGGACCTTCACTAAGTCTTCTCTTCTTTTCGGACCATCGCAGCATTTTACATTACGAATTCACATCAGTGCTAACGGGAATCCGAGCTGCTTCTTCTCCAAAGTCGTTGCCAAGCATCGTTGTTCTCTTTTCGGAAATCCATGACACTCACAAAATCCAGTTCAGTGCAAGAACCGCTCCCCGCTTGTCGTAAATATGGTCCTCCCCAAACTGCCATTTGATCTTTGAAAGTTCATATACATACCTGAATAGAATCGTTTCTGACAAAATTTCGACAACCAGGGATTTTGTTTTCATATTGAATACCCGAAAACACTCTTTCAAAAAACAAAAGAAACAAACAAAAAACACACGCTTGAACTGGTCATTTTATTCAAGCATTCGAGCACTTCTCCCAGCAAAAATTCACGGGCAGCTGCTTGTATTCTTACAGAGAAAAAAAACCACCCTTTGCTTTAAGTCTTTTGATTTCCAAGGCACACCAAAAAATAAAGTTGTTGTTTCCTTTGCAGTACTTTGTCAAGTGCACTTCTCTCCCCCCCCCCCCACCCCACCCCCCCGCCCTTCTTTGATTCCCACAGCATTCAAAGAGACACAGTTTTGAGTACCAATCTGCCCCCTCGAAAACGGAATATGGCTGCCTACATGGCACTGTAAAAACGGTCATACAAGTGAAAGCCCACTCGTACATGTATACAAGTGAATGTTGGACTTGCAGCCCACGAACGCAGACGAAAAAGAAGCAGAAGAGTACAACTTGAGTTTCCACCAAGTATCGTTCTTCTTTTGGTGAGGACTTCACCAAACATCGGCCACCTGTCTTTGGGTTCCCATGACACTGAAAGAAAAGACGTGTACTAATGATTCTGCCGGTCACTAGATTTCATCTCCAGGAGTTGGTCGGGGATTTTCACAATCGTCCTCAAGCACCTGCAGCAGAGACGCCGGAGCAGCCAAGCGCTTTTCCCAGACTAGAAACCACCGGCCAGAAGGCCACCTCACCATGAGTGATGGCGGAAAGTGGAAACAAGGACTCTGCCAGTGCCACAAACAGAAGGGCATCTTCTGCATTGCCTGTTTCTGTCCGTGCTTCCGCTTCGGCAAAAACGCCCACGCCTTGGACCCCGCCAACAGCTACGTGAAATGCACGTTGTTTTACATGTCTTGCTGTGTGTGTGCGGGGTGTAACATGTGAAATGCACGTTGTTTTACATGTTTTGCTGTGTGTGTGCGGGGTGTAACATGCCGGGCCACATTCGCCGCAAGTATTCTATCCGTGGGAACTTCTGCAGGGATTTCTTTTCGCACTGCCTGTTGCCGTGCTGCGCCCTCGCGCAGGGATTTCTTTTCGCACTGCTGTTGCCGTGCTGCGACCTCACGCAGGAAACCAGGCAGCTGCAAAAGGACGATGGCGAAAAAACGCCAGAAAGCGAGGACCCTGATGAGGTCACTGAGGGTGATGAGGTTTCTGAGCAAAGCATAGAAAGAAGCTGAGTCAGTGTGGGTTCTGTGCCGTGCAAGATTAGGTCTCCCCCGGTGTGGTCTCCCGAAAACGTCCTTGCTAGAGATATCATACATCGCATACCCAGTTCGTTCAGGATTTACACAAAACTGAACGATTATAGGATGACAA
>NC_134904.1:2838599-2856099 GCF_041734735.1 Babylonia areolata | reverse complement strand
GCTTAAGAAAGGAAGGTGAATGTGGATACGGTATTCGTAGAATTGCATGAAAGCTGAGATTTTTCAAGTTTCTACAGCTGATGGTAGGCCTACAGCGGAAATCAAAATAATTTTAATCAAAATCAGCTCATCAAGATGAATTTAAGGAACTACAACATGAACATATATGTTCGAACTGTTCTTTTTCTCTGGATGATTCAGACGAAAGAAGCCTGGTGTGGCCGCTTAGAAAGCGTTTCTGTAAGTCCACCACCTCCAGTCAACATGACTTCTGCTGAAGACCACCTCCTGAGAGGGAAATGCAAGGATCTGCGGGAGAGAAAGATTCGCTGTTTGAATATAAAATGCTTCCCTTGCTCACACCACAACTGTGCAATGGGCACATGCTGTCCGCAGGAACTGACGGAAGACACCAAGGACGCTGGCCAGTACACAGGATGCATGGAGGGCAAGCTGGTCGGCATTGTTCGCTGTCCTGATGACTGGCCACAGGATGACGACTTGCGCCAAGCATGTGAGAACGGCAGAAGCAGATACACTGGAGACGTGCCGGTTTCCGACATGACGAATGACGTGACGTTTCGAAACAAGGACTGTGCGGCCTGTCACGGGGTTCAGACGTACGTGTCATGGACCCAAAGGGTCACCTGTGATCACTTCCAGTACGTGTACATGGCGGTATCTGAGGAGGAACTGCTGGAGAAAGCCTCACAGAACGGGCCCACTTGCAAGATAGGTCATGATCCTCCAGATAATCTGCTGACCGAGAAGTGCGTGAAGTCTGGAATCAATTGGTATTCTCCGGAACCAATCCGCTCTTGCAATGTAACGGGACGGTGGGGACGCCATGATGCTGAAGTGGCTGACCGGTGTGTGCGATACACAGCTGTAAGCTTGCGTGTGCGTCATACACGTACTGGACAACTCTATCAGAACGTGTACTGTGCAGAATGTAATGGATTTCCTCCAGCAGTAGATTTTTGTATCGGAGATAGTGCATTTCAACCACCTCCTCCGCCTTTCACGCTGCTGTTGGGTCTGCAGGACTCCCCAGGACAGCACGCCCCTAGCATCGCCAGCAGATGTCCACAGGGCACCTGGCTGGATCCTGAGGTAGGTGGTTGTTCGTTTCGGTTTATTGTTTGTTTGTTTGATCGTTTTTTGTTTGTTTTTGTTTTGTTTTCGGGTTTTTTCCCACTGGGAGTGAAAGCATGATTATTGTGTCAGAGTGACTGGAGAGAAAAAAGTATTCACCCGTTTCTGAACAAAATCTACTTTTGATCCGATTTTTATTTCACATGTCAATTCGTATTTAAGTTGATAAGATTCTCTCTCTCTCTCTCTCTCTCTCTCTCTCTCTCTCTCTCTCTCTCTCTCTCTCTTTAGGGCAAAACGTGTGCTTCATTATACGTGCTGGTAAACGACGCATGAACCGGAAGACCAAATGCAAGTTTTAGTTCTTGGCATTCTAACATTTGAATTTGTTTGTCAAAAATATCTTAGAGATATACAAAGGTTAGTTAGTGTGGGCGGCTGTTTACCAATAATATTAAGAGAAAAAAAAATAAAAAAACGTCCTCGCTATGTCTGTAGACTGAGCATTGATGTCAACATAGATTTGCTGCCAGATAATGTTTCAAAAATTCATTGATGGTCTGAATCGCAGCTTTGCATTAATCTGAAAGTATGCATTCTATCTGGATTTAGGCCACTGGTTAAATGAGAGAATTTCTTTCATTATATAAGGGTAGTTATTGTATTGCATTTAGTCCCAGTTTTCATTGATACCTTTTCCGTGACAATGTGTATGATGTAAAAGAGTTATCCTCTTTCATGTTCTCTTCCATCTCTATGCAAACATCATCTGTATGTTTAACGATCACCACATTAATTTTCAAGATATATAAGTTAGGCATCAGTATTGAAAATCAAAACAATGCCATAACTGACTCTCGGGGAAGCCTATTTGCTTGTTTGTTTGTTTGTTTTTTGTTGTTGGTTTTTTGTTTTTGGTTTTTTGTTTTTTTTTGATTTTTTGTTTTTTGTTGTTTTTGTTGTTGTTTTGTTTTGTTTTTTTGGGGGGGTGGGGGGTCTTTTTTCTTTTTTTTTCCTTGTCCTTTTTTATTTTTATTTTTGTTGCTGTTGCTCGAATATGTAATAAGTTGTTTTTTTCAGAAATTAAAACACTATAGCAGCTAGCTAAAAAGATGATTACCACCACTTGGTAAATATTTCATCCTTGCCTTTCACACTAATTACTATAAAAACTTTGTCAAATCAACAAAATGATCAGCTTTGTTTTAGACTGAAAAAGATAAATGCAAAAACCATCAATCAGAAGTGCTTAGCACCAAACATAGAACATTACTTAAACACATAAAACATTACTTAAACACATAGAACATTACTTAAACACATAGAACATTACTTAAACACACAGAACATTACTTAAACGCATAAAACATTACTTAAACACATAGAACATTACTTAAACACATAAAAACAACAACAAAAAACAAAAACCCACACTTTCGTTTATGATTCAAAGTCGCGTGATCACAAATGGAAGAGCATTCCTTGTTCATTATTCCTCAGAAGAAGAATAATCGATAAATTAGGAGCAGATTCGTCCAGGAGCAGTATGTCAAAAGGCAACAGCCCCAGGAGGAATTCAAAGCTCACCAAAAGGCCCTGTGGACGTCAGCTCAATGAGCTCTGTTCAGGGGTAGAGACCCTGATCTGTAATGTCAGTCTAAAATTCTGGGGGCAAGCATTTTTGCTGCTTGAATTCTGCTGAAAACAATGCTGTCTTCCTTCTTCTGGATCAGAATGTTTTGTTATGCATTTTAACTTTTATTCCTTTGTTGCAAAATATGGCATAGTGACTGACTCTGTGGCGTATGTTAGCTTAGTGTGTTAGCTTTATTATTATTATTATCATCGGTGCCGTGAAAGAATATTCAGGGGGAAACTGGACGACACAAGAAGCTTTTGATTCATGTAAATTGTTAACACCCACCTGTGCTGTCCCGAAAGGAGCACACGTTCTATCATGAATTGCTGACACTGACTTGATCAATCACGAAATGCTACTCCAAAAACTGAAGACATATGGTATTGACAATAACTGCTTATGGTTCTTTAGGTCTTACTTAGAAAACAGCATTCAATCTGCCTATCCGCATGGTTATATATTTTTTTCCAAAAGGCATGTTCCAAGAGGAGTACCACAAGGGTCGAACTTAGGCCCTCTTATTTTCCTTGGATATCAATTATATACCTCTACACATTCGACATGCAATGTGTGATTTTTTGGGTAATGATACATCAATTCAGTGTGCTAGAAATAATTTTCACGAAAAAGTTATCTTCTGAATGTCATGCAAAATGGTGTGATACTAATGATATGGTCATTCACCTTGAAAAGACAGAATCCATGTTAATTTGTGCACGCCAGGAAATTCAGAACATGAAAGAAAACTCAATATATATTACAGAGATAACGCTATAAAATAGGTTGCTGAGCATGCGTTATCTGGCATTATGATTGACCAAAACCTCTCGTGGCAGGAACATATTCTTTATATTATTATACAGGTAACAGATCAGTTACTTTCTCGATGATTACTCTAGACGTGTATTTTTATTTTGCTTATATCCATATATCATCTCAGCTGTTGCTCGACGATTTGGGGTAAATGTTCTCTTTATTATTATTATTATTGTTATTATTATTATCAGTGGCGAGATGCAAAGTGTCATTTCATTCAAAATGGCGAAACAAAACATTTCGCACACCCACACTCTGTTCAATGGCTAGTGTCTTGCAAACATCTGATTACAGGCAAATCATCAACACTTTTTTTTGTTTGTTTGTTTGTTTTTTGAAAGACTCATGTTTGAACTTTCTAAAAACAATGATCACGCTGGATAATGAAATAAAAATCAATTTTTGCCCCCTGATGTCAGCAGGTCTCTATTTTTTTATGGTTAATTGTGCTGCTTAATGGTTTGACATACTTGTTTGTGCATGTGCATCTGATGGTTAGTATATTGCAATAACACCTTATTTCCATGGCGAATATTCTTCTTTCCAAATCCGCGGTGAAGATCCATGTCTCGCATGCAGACAGAAACACGGAATATGATAGTACACGCACGTGTTCTTTGAAGATGTTTTTTGTTTCGCCATAGGAGTTTTTTGTCTAGAAAATGTTGATGTCGTTTTTGTCCTTAGTCTCTGAAGATCACCTTGAAGGTTCTATATTTCTTTAAAGTGAAGGAGGGGTGTGTCATCGGGAAACATTTCGCGTTTTCATTTCACGAACGAACGTAAACATTTGACGGAAATGGAAGATACAACTGGTCCTCAGATGGATCCCCGCGGTACTCCCTGTTCGATGAATATAACGATTGTCGTTTTATCATTTCCTGTCATTGTTTTCTGCTGAAAAGAAAGGACTGTGTGAGTTAATCAAGGCGTTGATTTATCAACTGCTAATTTACATCGTAACAAGGGATGATTGATCAAAGGCTTTTTAAAAATCTATCAAGATCTGTTAATCAAAATTGTGTAGAAGAATCAAAATCGTGTAGAACACTGTCAGTAAGCTTCATGAGAACTGTATGAAAAGAATGATTCTCACGGAATCCCGAACGGTCATCTGGAATCAGTTTGTTGTTAAGAAGATAAAAATACAAAGATTTTTTGCAGGTGTTTTTCGACGTATGTGTGTGCGTAGAATCAGACGGGTTTGCTAACTGTTTCAGGGCCAGTGTAACAACGTGAGCTGTACAGCAGGCAAGGTGCTCTCCACGGAGAACAGCACGTGCACCACAGCTCTGCCCATGATCCAGGGTCTGGTCTATGACCTGCACATCACGCTCATCCCCAAGAACTCCGCCTCGCTCCCCGACACTGACTCTGCATGGGAGAGGTTCACACAACTGTTTCACAACATGCTGCAACAAAAGTTGAATCCTTCAAATATAGTAGATCTTAAAGTATATCCTTCCCTCATTGTAGACAGTAAGAGCAGAATCATGACACTGAAGGAAATGATAATACAAGGGTGGGTAGTGTCATCGGACACTGTGAGAAGAGACGAGTTGGAAGAGACGTGGGTGGACAACCTGCTGAGTGACTGGACTGTCGTGGATGAGGTCAACAACATCACCCTCACCTTCACCTTCGCTCATGCCGGTCAGTCTTCACAGGAGTCAAGTGACAGCCCAGCTTTCACTTCCTCAAACTTTGCGTTCAGAATTGACTGGGAGTTTCAGAAACGTTTTAAAATGGAAAACTTCCCTTTCCACCTGACCATTCCGCTGTCCCCTCTCCTGACGTGTCCTGCCGTCACGTTCACACAGTCACAGTTTGAAGTGGTACCTCCCCAGGGCATCGGGGCGATGCTGAAGGTTTACTTGAAGTTTGAAGGCTACTCTCCCATCCTGCTGCCGAACATCTCTCATGTCCAACTCAGAAATGGGTCTCTGCAGGTCTGTCTCTCTGTGCTGGAGCAGTTGTCTGAATACATCGGTCAGGGCCCAGTGGAGCAGGGGTCTTCTTTCTGGGAGTACGTGCTGAGCATGACGGTGATTCCTCTGTCCATGCTGTGTCTCCTCCTCATCCTGGTCGTATACTCCTTGCTTCCAGCACTGCGCACACTGCCCGGCCTCAACCTGATGGGCACGTGCTGCACTCTGCTGCTGGCCCAGCTGTTTCTGCTGCTGGCGGTGCATCGCCCGGTTCAAGGGGCCTGGTGTACCGCTCTGGGAATAGCGGTACACCTGTTCTGGTTGAGTACATTCTGCTGGACGTTCGTGTCCTCCTTTCACATGTTCCGCACCTTCTCGTCCAGCACGCGGACCTCCAGAAGAGAGGGCAGCCTGAGGCAGTTGGGGAAGCACGTGGCCGCCACCAGTGTGGTTCCGGGCGTGGTGGTGGGCGTGGTGGTGGCGGTGTCGTTGCTGACGTCCAACGGGCAGTCCATCGGCTACAGCGCCGTCACCTGCTACCTCAGCTCCCCCTGGCTGGTGGGGATGGCGGTCGTAGCGCCGCTGGGCGTCATCGTCGTCGTCAACGTCGTTCTGTTCGTGCTGACGGTGCGCCGCATCCAGCAGGTGGTCAGTCTGAAGGCGCGGGCAGAGAGCGACACGGAGAGCGGCCAGCAGCACGTCAAGGCCTGCTTCCGCCTGTCCCTGCTGACGGGCGCCACCTGGGCCCTGTCCATTGTGGCGGAGAGTCTGGCGCTGCCGTGGCTGAGGGCCGTCTCCGTGCTGGTCAACGGCGGTCAGGGGGTGGTGGTGCTGCTGTCCTACCTGACCACTCGCCGCGTGCTGTCCATGCTGGCTGACAGGTGCGGGTGTGGGCACACCCTGCAGGGTCACACCTCCTCTGCTGTCACCTCCTCCACCACTGGTAGCTCTCGCCCCGCCTCCACCTCCTCATCCCGGTCCACCTACGCCCCCTCCTCCACCCACACCCCCTCCCCTGACACCCCCAGCAAGACTGATACCAACGCTGGGGTTGAATGATAAGGATGATCATCATCACAACAACAAGAATAATGATAGCAATAATGATATCAATAACAGCAACAGCAAGAACAGACAAAAGCAATGATAATGATAATAATAATGGTGATTAAGGTATTTTAGTATATAGATAGCACGAAACATTATTGCAGACACAAATCAAAGCACATTGATACCTGTCATTCTCATGCTTGCATAATTCAGAGGGATGAACTGGGGGGAAAAAAACACGCACACACAGACACACACACACACAGACACACACACACACACACACACACACACACACACACACACACACACACACACACACACACACACACACACACACACACAAACCAATCAACTTATGAAATCACGTAAACAGAAAGCTGGAGGAACTGAACGCTGGAATGGAAGGGGTTATTTAAAATTTAAAAAATAAAGAAGTGTTTGGGGCCAGGCTTGGAAGACCCGAGTGCGGAGATGTGGGTGATCTCCTTCCATGTGCAGGGAGAAAGAATGGCGGCCCACTGTGGAGGGTTTGAACCCAGGAACACGGAAACAGTGGTTCTGAAGCTGAGTGCAGTGAGCGAAATGTGCTGCAGAGGTGAAGGCCAAGAATCAGAATGGGGCAGTTTCGGTTTCAGTTTCTTAAGGAGGCGGCATTGCGTTCGGACAAACCCATACACGCTACAACACATCTACTAGGCAGATGTCCCACCGGTAGCATAACCAAACGCGCTTTGTCAGGCAGTCAGTGCATGCACATATATTTGTATTTGTATTTCTTTTTATCACAACAGATTTCTCTGTGTGAAATTCCGGCTGCTGTCCCCCAGGGAGAGCGCGTCGCTACACTACAGCGCCACCCATTTTTTTTGTATTTTTCCTGCATGCAGTTTTATTTGTTTTTCCTATCGATGTAGATTTTTCTACAGAATTTTGCCAGGAACAACCCTTTTGTTGCCGTGGGTTCTTTTACGTGCGCTAAGTGCATGCTGCACACGGGACCTCGGTTTATCGTCTCATCCGAATGACTAGCGTCCAGACCACCACTCAAGGTCTAGTGGAGGGGGAGAAAATATCGGCGGCTGAACCGTGATTCGAACCAGCGCGCTCAGATTCTCTCGCTTCCTAGGCGGACGCGTTACCTCTAGGCCATCACTCCACATGTTTGTGTGTCTATCAGAGTGGATTCCTTCTGCAGAATTTTGCTAGAGGACAACACTCTGATTGCCATGGGTTCTTTTTTCAGCGCGCCAAGTGCGTGCGGTTCACGGGACTCACGGGTTTATCGGCTCACGGGTTTATCGTATCATCCGAATGACAAGACGCTCAGTTCGATTTTCCTGTCAAACTTGGGCGAGAGCGGGATTCGAACTGAATCCACACCCTGACGGACTCTGTATTGGCAGATGAGCGTCTTAACCATTCAGCCACCTCCCTCCTCGAGGAAGAGACGAAGACCTTGTACTGTCCAGCTCTCCCTCCGGTACACACCCTACAACATCTTTCATGATTGCCCCTCACCTGTGATGACTCGTTGTCACACCTGGCTTAAATGACGGGGTGGATCTGAAGGACAAGCTGTGTGGGGGGGGGGGGGGGGAGGGGGGGGGGGGGGTTGCCGTGTGGATCACGTCTTTATTGTTTGGTTTGAATCACACCTGTTCGTTTTTCGTTGAATCATATTTCGTCGTTCCATCGTTCATGTAACTCCCGTGGGATGCCTGGGGTCTTTCAGTATAAACAGCATCCCCGCCTTGGCAATTCTTGGCAAGAAATTTCCTCTTTTCTAATGCTCTCTTTATTTATGACTTTTTTTTTCTCTCTCTCTTGTCTGTTTTATCTTCATTCCCAGTCCATTCCTTTGTTGTTGTTTTTCAGCAGGATTCAACATGGTTGTTTGTTGTTGTTGTTGTTTCTGTATTTGTATTTCTTTTTATCACAACAGATTTCTCTGTGTGAAATTCGGGCTGCTGTCCCCTGGGAGAGCGTGTCGCTACACTACAGCGCCACCCATTTTTTTGTATTTTTTCCTGCGTGCAGTTTTATTTGTTTTTCCTATCGAAGTGGGTTTTTCTACAGAATTTTGCCAGGAACAACACTTTTGTTGCCGCGGGTTCTTTTACGTGCGCTAAGTGCATGCTGCACACGGGACCTCGGTTTATCGTCTCATCCGAATGACTAGCGTTCAGACCACCATTCCAGGTCTAGTGGAGGGGGGAGAAAATATCGGCGGCTGAGCCGTGATTCGAACCAGCGCGCTCAGATTCTCTCGCTTCCTAGGCGGACGTGTTACCTCTAGGCCATCACTCCACACTCCATTGTTTTGTTTTGTTTTTCTCTCTCTTTTCCGTAGTCGTTGATGTTCTGTGCTGTTTGGTGAATAAGTTGTGATACTGTGATCACTGGATGGACACCAGCTGTCCATTTCACTCTGCAGTGTTGTTTGCCTATATTGTGGCCTTTCTTATGTATTTTTTTGCGTGTCTTTGAAGTATCTTTTCCCATCCTTTTAAAATATTCTTTGTGATCTAGGGTGTATGTGTGGGTGTGAGTGTACGTGTGTGTCTGTCAGTCTGTCTGTGTATCTGTTTTTCTTTCTCTGTGTGCCTGTGTATGAAAATGTCTATGTATGTGTGTGTATGTGTGCGTGTGTGTGTCTGTGTCTATGTGTGTGTTCTTCAGTTTAACGTCTATCCACATTCTGTGATTTTAGACGATTGTGTGTGTGTGTGTGTTCGTGTGCGCGCGTGTGTGTGTGTGTGTGTGTGCGTGTTGTTGTTGTTGTCGTTGTGTGTATTATGCTATCCATCACACAGTGCACCTTTCCTGTAGTTCCTGTGTCAAGTTTCATTCACGTTCTATGTTTCGCTTCTGTTTTTCAAGTCAACATTTTTTTTTGGGGGGGTTTGTCTTTAACTTTCGTGTGCTTACTTTCAGGATTTAGTTTTCATCTTTATATAGACTTTGTTGTGGTACTTGTATCCAACTCGGAAGCATTTCCTCTCACGTGTATACTTAAAACACTTGAAACAACCATTACCATGCACATACCTGTGTATCAACAAAGCAAAAAAGATTAATCAAAAGTCTCGCGTTTTTTAAAAAACAAAAAATGTTTAATTCATGTCAAAAATACTTATTAATGTGTTACTGTTGTTCTTTTTGTGTGTGTAGGAATTACGTGGCTTGCCCATTAAAATCTATTTACACCCTTATTTGTGTGTGGCATCATGATGTATATGTGTATGAATGGCGTCTGTGTGTGTGTGTGTGTGTGTGTGTGTGTGTGTGTGTGTGTGTGTGTGTGTGTTTGAGGGCACACACGCGTACGCATTCGTGTGTATGTATGTATGTATAAATGTATATATATATATATATGCGTGTGTGTGTGTGTGTGTTTGAGGGCACACACGCATACGCATTCGTCTTCTTCTTCTTTTCGGTCGCACTTGTCACAGAGTCAGGCTGGCCTGCGAGACAAATGTCGTAGTGGCTTCCAGGTCTTGTCTGCAGCCGTAGAGCTTGGTGCGTAGTGGGGTCGCTTCTGGCCACACGGTGTCTCTCAGTCCCTGGTGGAGGGGACAAGTCTGCAGAACATGTTCTGGTGTTTGGTCTTCAAGACCACAGGGACAGGTCTGTGATGGTGCCAGCTTCAGCTTCTTGAACATGTGCGCGTTGAGGCGGCAGTGTCCTGTGCGTAAGCGCATAATTGCTACCTGCTGCCAGCGTTCAAGCTCGTGATATGCATCCCTTGTGGCTTGTGGTCGCAGTGCTGCCTTCACGAGGGTCTTCTTTTCAGCGAAGCTAACACTGT
Source organism: Babylonia areolata (assembly GCF_041734735.1). Taxonomy (NCBI): domain Eukaryota; kingdom Metazoa; phylum Mollusca; class Gastropoda; order Neogastropoda; family Buccinidae; genus Babylonia; species Babylonia areolata. The sequence continues at coordinate 2,845,757 of NC_134904.1, read as the reverse complement.
TGTTTGGTTGATACGCATTCGTGTGTATGTATGTATGTATAAGTGTGTATATATCTATATATATATATATATATATATGTGTGTGTGTGTGTGTGTGTGTGTGTGTGTGTGTGTGTGTGTGTGTGTGATATTGCTTAGAATTGCAAAGCTTCAGTGATAGATAAGTATTATACAATATATACGAAAAATAAACAGAGAAAAGATGGCGGATGGCTGAGCCGTGGCTGTGTCGGGCTCCCTGAATTTTCACTGTTTTTGACGTGTATTCTGCGGCCTACAGCTACTGTGTACTGTGATGGGTTTGTGAACACGTTACTGGTATTTTGGACTTTGAACAGGTGCCTTATTTCAATGGTATTTCAATAGTTCACAATTCATGTTCAGAACTTCGTTGTAGACATTTACTTCTTTTTTTTGTCAGGATAATTTTTTTTTCATGACAACAGGCACTTGCAATATATTACCATTATTATTACTGCTCGAAACATTACTGTAAGTTGTATATTTCGAACCAACTCTGATCGCTCATTCGAGAACACAATTCATGTGCCTATGTGCCTGAAATGTCTATGTGCATGAACTGCATGTTAGTAACTGTCAGGACATGTCAACATGCGGACATGCTTCTGTAAAACCCGTGCAAAATCCTCGTGTTGAATTGGATTTTCTGATGTGTTGACACTGTCAAGTGTTAACACTTAGCACTTGACACTTGACTCGAACACACAATCTTACTGGCTCTTGCCGTGATTTCTTTTGATTTGTTTCGATTTGTCGTGTTTAAACACAACGCAATATATCAGCACCACGTCAATGAACAGAACTTCCATATGACTAAGGAGGGTAGCAAACGTCCTGCCTCTTCCCTCTAACTGACCACGCTGAATGAAAGAGACCGTGTGCTGATACATCCTTTGTGGAGTCTGACGGTGACAGCACTATCATAGACCCCTGTTACCTGTCCAGCACCTTGCTGGAGTCTTCACGCCCAGACAACCCCACTCAGTCAAGTATGTCGTACGCTGAGAAGTGCGCTAATTGGAGAGGAAGTAAAGGCGGCTATGGTAGACCCTGTTGTTCTGGAACTACTGTCCAAGGCTGTTGCTGCCCAGGTGACCAGTCAGCTCCGCAAGGAGATCGTGGGGCTGAGGGAGCAGCTGGAGGCCAAGGACCGGGAGATCAAAGTACTCCACGATCAGCTGGACTCCTGGGAACAGTACGGTCGCCGCAACAACGTCCACATCAGCTCTATCCTTGAGGCTGCTGGGGAGAATACAGACGCCATCGTCCAGACCGTGGCGAAAGCAGTTGGAGTGGACATACCAGACCACGCCATTGGCCGCAGTCACAGAGTGGGCCGTGAGGGCTCTGTCTGACCGCGCAGTGCTGGTCAGGTTCACGTCCTACAAGTTGAAACAGGCACTGATGAAAGCGAGAAGCGGGCTGAGCAAGGTGGACGGGCGACAGCTGTTCTCATCGCTGGACTGGCCGTCTCTCCCTGCCACAGGATCAAAGGCAGCTGCCGGTTCCAGCACACCGCGTCCTTCTTCTGCTCCTCCTCGTAGAATCTTCTTCAATGAAGACCTGACGAGGATTCGAGCTGACGTGGCTAGGAGAGCCAGGATGCTGAAGAAAGCCAGCAAGATCAGTGACACCTGGTGTAGGGGCGGCATTATAACAAGGGAAACGATGTGCATCAGGTTACATGCCCACAACAAATTGACGCTTTGGGTTAAAACAGATAATCAATCCAGTTGTCTGCCTAACTGTGAATGAATAACAATCCCTTCATGCACCATTATCTCTTTATGTTTGTCATGAAACTCGTCTACTAGCACAACCAAGACAGTTCGAACCTAGGGTTTTGGAAGAAAGGGGGGTGGGGATTGGAAATGTAAAATATGGATTTGGGAAAATCAGTTCTAAATAAGTATTAAGATAAATAAATAAATAAATAAATAAAAAGATGTGAGGGGGAGCCTGGAAAGAAGCGAGAACATGCGCCCACATTACTACGACGTTGGTATATTCATCAAGACTTACATACAGAAACCACGTGTACATCAAATAATTCTCACTGGCCCACAAATGGACCAAGGAAACCATTGTTTCGTATTTTGTATCCGTACTTATTCACCATAGTTATTTACTCATTGCTTGTATTAACAAAAAGTTTAACAATCCTTACTTGTCATTCAACCATTTACATATATAATGTACTTATTACATAACCATCTATCAACACCTTGTGTACTTTAACAACTCGTATATGTGTGCACGAACGTATAAAAACACGGTACAACACAAGGGACACTATAATATATTTCTTACATGCTTTGCACGTCAGCTCCGGACAGTTGTTAGAGGTCGTACAAGCATGGTCTACTCGAAATGGAAACTAAGCGTAAACATTTGCGTTTGTTGAGGCGGGTACATTACGCTCACGAACCTAGCTGTAAATCCAGCGTTTTCGGTCGCCGATGACATAATTTATGAAGCCAAACATTGGCTAACAAACTTGGTGTATTTGAAACCGAATGCTTGTGACAAGGCTATCCATGTTTTGCACTTTCAGCGATTATTTTCTTTCTTTCTGTCCGTGATTTAACTACGGGTTCAAAAAGATTTGCCGAGTACTTCAATAATTCCTGTAATTGACACAAGCTGACTTTCCTTGCTTTGTGTGTGTGCGTGCGTATGTGCGCTCTTGTGTGTGTGTGTGTGTGTGTGTGTGTGTGTGTGTGTGTGTGTGTGTGTGTGCTTTTCTATATTCGGTAAGACGTACACTGACTTGACATATATTTCTTTTTGTCCACCTGAGGGAGGACGCGCTAGCTGATTTCACGTACAGTGGGCTGACAGTGTCGTGACGGCATGCGCGTCTTTCTTCCCACGCGTCACTGGGCAGTGTGCCACGAACTTTGATTGTGAGAATAGGAGAGAGAGTGTGTGTGCGTGTGTGTGCGTGTGTGTGTGTGTGTGTGTGTGTGTGTGTGTGAGTGAGTGAGTGTGTGCATCTACATATGCATGTATGTGAGAGGGGGAAGGTAACAGGTGAATATGATTGCGACTGATTACGCGCAATGGAACTGCCGCAGAAAACGGTACTGGAACGTAAGACGACTACATGCCTAATGTTATTGTTGTTGTTATTATTATTATTACCATCATCATTATTATAACAATAGCTATATATTATCATTATTGATTGTTTTCGTTACACACATTATGTACAGCTATGAATGGGCGTGCATGCTGGCACCCGTGCCCGTATTTGAGTGCACGGGTTTTCATGGGTGCTTGCGTTCCCCCGTGCGTATGAGTGAGTGTGTGGATGAGCCTTGCATTAACTATCCAATGACATCCAGAGATGTTCCCTCTTACGATCATACTGTGGCTCTGTATGTCCACTGTATGCGATCTGTGTTTTAATTCATGACAGTTTGATTCATGACAGACTGTTATGTGGGTCCATGCTTAAAAATGTTTTAATGTACTGCATACGCGCGCGGGCATGACTTAAGTATTTACCTGCGGAGTGTGCCTTGTATATTATAACATGGATACCACAGCTACATTGTCGGTGTCGGTGTGCGCGCGCGTGCGTCAGTGTGTTTGTCAGTGCGAATGATTAGATGAACATCATACAGCAAGGATTGCCCGCAAGCGTATTTAATTATGCGCTTCGAGCCGCAAGGTAAGCGACGTATCAATGCATATTACTATTTTGTTATTCTATTTCGTTTTTTAACAAGCGGAACAGTAGCCTGGTGGTAGGTAACACGTCCACCTAGGAAGCGAGAGAATCCTTGGGTACCAGTATTATCTTCCCCTCCACTAGACCTTGAGTGCTGACGGTCTGGACACTAGTCAATCAGATGAGACGATAAACCAAGGTCCCTTCTGCAGCATGCACTTCGCGCACATAAAACAACCCATAACAAAAGCCGGGCAGGGTTGTCACTGGCAAAATATTGTAGAAAAATCCACTTCGATAGTAAATCAAGCAAAAATCAATGGTGCTTTCCTATGGAGACGCGCTCTTCACGGAGAAAGCCCAAATATCATGCAGAGAAATATAATCTGTTGTGACAAAAAAAAGTGATACAATTCACTCAACAAGACCTCAACACCACCACCACCACCACATCAACAAGACTGACCCTTCGTTCCAGTGCAGACCCGTGTGTTTATTAGAAAACAGACACCCCAGACAAACCTCTCCGTGGTTTCATAGAGCCAAGCGCAACAACAAACCCACAGAACCTCAAGCAATGTACACAGATACCGTAATTCTTGGACCCACGCGCGCAATACACTTCGAGAGGTACCAAGTCTCGTTGTCGGCCTCACGTCACTGCGCGTGACTTCCCGGTGTGCACGTGATCTCGACCACGTGAGAAACGATGTTCGATGGAGTGGGGGAAGTCTTCACGTTAATTTACACACTGTGCTGCATGCTTCGCCCCTTCCGGAACTGAGAACACAAAAGTGAAATATTCTATTTTAATCGCCTTTTTCATTTATCAATCATCTTTCTTCAAGGTCTCAGTGAAAAGACATTCATCAGCTCTTGTAAACAGAACAATGTTGTAACAAGTGACACGCATTTTAAATTAACAAAGAATTGATGACACTTAGCTGAGTATCACAGTTTGTGACAAATCAACATAACGGAAAAGCCAAATCATTTGAAGAGGTCCATAGAATTATGGATCACAACACTACTCAATACGTTCCCTCTACACTGATAAACGCCATATAGTAACGCATAATATATACAAAAGTTAATCTTACCGTGGCTCAAATTTTACACACAAAACTTATCTTATGAAATGTACACACACACACACACACACACACACACACACACACACGCACGCACGCACACACACACACACACACACACACACACACACACACACACACACACACACAGAAAGAGAGAGAGATGAGGGTGTGGATGGATGTATGGATTGGTGCGTGGGTGGGTGGGTGGTTGTGTGAACGAATGTATATATGTATAGGCGGGAGATGGACGGATGGATGGACAAATACATACCTTTAGCCTCTGTAGTACTGAGTGGGTATGTAATTCTTGGTTATTCGAACCCCAGGCTGCACATAAGACTGAGCTGCACAACCAAGAGTAAGTGTTTGTCTCCTTCACTTATTGAGCTCCAAAACATTCGTAAGTCTCTCATTCATATCATTACCATTTCCTCTAGAAATTTGCAATACGTTACAATATTTACATATTCATAAACGGGCGCACGCACTCATGCACTCACGCGGACACTCACACGCACGCCAACCGACGTACGCACAGACACACGCACACACTACAGAGAAGGAGAGAGGGGGAGAGGAGAGTGGTTGTGGGACAGAAAGAAAATACAACCCACACATACACATTAAACACAGTTCTCCTACACACGCACGCTCACGTTTATAAATGTGTGCGTCGAAGGAATTTTCTTGTCATTACATTCACAATGATACAATATAAATAATACTGTATGTCATAACGAACAGATAACGCAAAGAAACGCAACGAACAAATACAGTGGAATGCAAACCAATGCTTCAAAATGCAAAGCTGTACGATAAATGCAATGCATTGCATAACAACATAATACAATACAAATGATACAACTAAACAAAACAGTATAGTGGTGCGATACCATGCAAAACAGTGCATCACAATGCAATGCACTGCATAACCACACAATACAATACAAATGATACAACTAAACAAAACAGTATAGTGGTGCGATACCATGCAAAACAGTGCATCACAATGCAATGCACTGCATAACAACATAATACAATACAAATGATACAACTAAACAAAACAGTATAGTGGTGCGATACCATGTAAAACAGTGCATCACAATGCAATGCACTGCATAACAACATAATACAATACAAATGATACAACTAAACAAAACAGTATAGTGGTGCAATACCATGTAAAACAGTGCATCACAATGCAATGCATTGCATAACAACACAATACAATACAAATGATACAACTAAACAAAACAATATAGTGGTGCAATACCATGTAAAACAGTGCATCACAATGCAATGCATTGCATAACAACACAATACAATACAAATGATACAACTAAACAAAACAATATAGTGGTGCAATACCATGCAAAACAGTGCATCACAATGCAATGCGAAGCGAGACAACACGGTAGAAACTTACACTGCAAAACAACACCGCACAATGCAAAGAATACGACGATACTTGGCATTTCCATGCAAGACAAAGAACTTATGATACAATGTAAAGCAATGATTGTATTATTACAATGCAACGGAAAACACAATAATACATATCCAGAAAAAAACGACACCTAAATTCCCTGGTGATATAATGCAATGTTACAGGATGCAAAACAGCGCAATGTGATGCAACGCAATACAATGACGGCGCAGCAGCCTAGTGGTTAAAGCGCTGGACTGTTTTGATTATTATTTTTGTTCATGCGGTTTGCATACTGTGCATTTTAATGGCAGATTTCAGTCAGCTATGCCCATTTAAGCGGCCTGTTAAACAAACAGCTGTTTGCAAAGCGCTTAGAGTTTAGTCTCTGACCAAAAGACACTATATAAGTATCACTGTAAGAAGTATTGAGCGTCACTGGCTTGGAGTTGTAATTTTGGGGTGTGTTTCGTTTTTCTTTTATCCTTGCGTTTTTTCTTCTGTGCCAGTCTCCATCTTTCATTCTTCTTTGCCCATCTGTTGTCCATTTACACTGATTTGCTTTTTTGATCATCATTATTGTCTCTTTTTTTTTCTTTAATTTCATTTATTTAAGAAAAACATTTTGATTCATTTATTGATTGATTGTTTTTTGTTTGTTTTTTGTTTTCTGAGCGCTTAGAGTTGATTTCATCAAGGTTTTGCGCCTCATAATTACCATAATTATTATTATTATTATTATTATCATCTTTATTTATTTACCTTTTTTTATCTTTTTTTTTCTCAAGGCCTGACTAAGCGCGTTGGGTTACGCTGCTGGTCAGGCATCTGCTTGGCAGATTTGGTGTAGCGTATATGGATTTGACCGAACGCAGTGACGCCTCCTTGAGCTACTGATACTGATACTGATACTGCTGGACTTTCACTCTGAGGGTCCCGAG
>NC_134904.1:2828599-2831099 GCF_041734735.1 Babylonia areolata | reverse complement strand
TATAATTATAATATAGAAAAAGGTAGTAGTAATAATAATAGTAATACTAATAAAATGATAATAATAAAAAATAAATAAATAAATAAATAAGACAACAATGGTGATAATTAAGCGAATGAATGTAAAATATGACGACACACATTCACACATACACCCACACATGCATAACAGAAATGCACCAAACATGCAGTTTCACAGATATGAAAGTACAGTCAAATACATATAAACGTACATGAGCTCCAACACACACACACACACACACACACACACACACACATTACCTTGCACCTCCTCCAACCCCCTCCTCCACACACTCATTTCTAGCCTACGTATCGCAGCTTCCACGGCACACACACACACACACACACACACACACGCACGCAAACACACACTCACAGAGATGAACACTTACTTGTACAAGCACACACATATACGCCCATATCTCCCACCCCCAACCCCCACACATATATACAAAGATATATATATATATATATATATATATATATATATATATATATATATATATACACACACCCGTACACAGATCTCTCCTGACACTTGTGTACACTTACACTCTCGCGCATTCACAAACGCACTCAAAAACACAGACCCACACATCCACACAAACACACACATACACACACGCACACGCACAGAGGCTGCCAAGAGGGATGGGAAAAGATCTCTGATGCCAAGAACGTGGCGTCTAGTGTGTTGCTCAGTCTATTGTATTTGGAAAGGCCCACAGAGACTCTGTTCCGTTTTGAAGAAATTTGCGCAATGTTGGTTTGGAAATGATGCCGATATTTGTTTGATTTGCAAAGCATCGTGCTCTACCTTTCATGTTAGACTTTCGGCCGCTCCCTCTCTCTGCTTTTATTTCTTTGAGGCGATCGATGGTGTGATGGCCTTGTACCTGTTCTTTTTGGTATTCTTTGATTTTTCTGAGGATTTCCGATTTTCCTAGATGTAGGCCGCTCGTTGGTGTTGCGTTACCAGCAAGTCTGTCAGCTCGCTCATTTCCCTTAACACCTGCATGTCCCGGGCAGTATGACCATGTGAGTTTTTTAATCTGAAAGTTGCGCATTGCCTTATGCCACTCTGGGCTTCCCATTCCGTTTTCAATTTTCTGTATGAGGTTCATTGAGTCGGTTAGAATCATGGCATGTTGGTTTCCGGGCGTATGGATGGACGATAGCCACTGGAGGGCATGTGTCGCAGCTTCAACTTCCATCGTTAGGCTGGAGGTTGTGACTTTGAAGGCAGCATTCTCTTCCCAAATTGTTTTTCCATTTTGTTTCGCAGTGAATCCCCAACCAGACTGGTCTTTGGTGACTGAGCCATCTGTGTATATGATGATGTCCTCTTCTTTACTGTTTTCTTCTATGAGTAGCTTCACTTCCGCATCTGTTTTGCCCTCTGGCCATTCCCGACAATGTCTTCCTAGAGTGGGTGAAATGACTGTGTTGAATAGATGGTTGAGGTTTTTGGGGTTTTTCTCCCATTCTTTTGTTTCTTTCAGGTCTTGTAGTCGGCATACTAGCTGGATTGTGTCTTCTGCTTGTCCCATCCATGATCTTCCTCGTTCTAGACGGCTGCCTTTTGGTTCTTTGACTGCGTCATGCAGTGGGTTTTGAGGGTTTTCTAATGCTTTGAAGTAGGTCTTGACCTGTTCTAACTTGTTTCTGGCCTGTACTGAAGGAAGGTCAAGCAGGTATCGCATGGTTTCTGTGGGCGTGTCTTTTGTTGTTCCAAGGATCAGCCTCATAGCTTCATTTTGTACTCTTTCTAATTTTAGGAGGTTGCTTTGAGACGGTGTTGTAAGCCCAAGTCCGTAGTCGATCACGCTGAGGACGAGTGATTGGTATAGCAGGAAGAGGTGGCGTTGTTCAATTCCTTTGGTTGCCATTGCTTTTAAGACTGAAAGGCCCTTTTTGCATTTGAGAACAGTATTTTCCGTATGTTTTCTGAAGGTCAGCATCCTGTCGAAGTGTATTCCTAGGTAGCGTAGGCATTCAGTTTTCTCAATTTGAATTCCATCGAATGACACAGAAGGTGGTGATTTGCTCGCGGTTTTGTTGTTAAGGGTGCACAGCAACGTTTGGGCTTTCGCTGGATTGATGGAAGATCCTGTGTCTTTGCACCATTGAGCAATATTGTTTAGTTGTTTCTGGACGGCTTTAGTTCTTTCCTCAGCATCTTTCGAAGTTTTGAAGACCAGGCCATCATCCGCAAGGGTAAGCACCCGAGCAATTCCATTGTTGTTTAAGTCTGCAAGGCCCTTCGTGTAGACATTGTAGAGGACAGGAGAGAGCGGAGACCCTTGTGGCAGTCCCATGGATAGTTTAGAAGGTGCAGACATCCAATCTCCGAGGCGTAGGACGACAGTTCTTTCCTGAAGCGCTGCTGCTATCCATCTTGTCAGTGTCAAACTTACTCCATAACTTAGTAGCAGCTCCATGAGGTGCGCAAACTGGACTTTATTGTAGGCATCTTCAAG
>NC_134904.1:2618599-2821099 GCF_041734735.1 Babylonia areolata | reverse complement strand
TTGGTGGATGTCTCCAAACTCCTTTCCTGCCCATAACATCCTGAAACGCTTACCCTGGAGACAGGTACTGACATTATGCTAGAGTCTGTTCGTACATCAAAACATAATTTGGCATAAAAGATTAAAATTTGAAACCAGTGTTCTTATTCATGTTGACAATGTTATTTTAGGGCTGTAGATTCCAGGATTCTGCATTTGGACAAACTTAAGATATCTATTCTCCGTGCTATATATTGTACTTGAAGAACTGGGGCAAACAAACATTGAAGGTGTAATCACACAGAAATACAGTAGAAGTCTTTCTTTTTTCATGTTGGTGTTGATGTTAAATGAAGAATTTAGTTTCGAGGACGGACTAAATATGAATTCTAATACCTATCCGCAGATTAACAATGTGGTGATTACTTTCGACAAGCAGGAAAAGACTGTCATGGCACTGATAAATAGATCAAATTCAAACACAGAAGATACTTCATGTAGCCTCCTTTTTAACCAGAAGTCTGTGACACACACACTAAAACAAAAAACAACAGCAACTATATATATATATATATATATATATATATATATATATATATAATGAATGGTGTGTCCATCGAGATCGATGATGACCATCGTTGTCATCCAGATGGGGGATGGGGGATGGGGGGAGGGTGGTGGTGGGGTGGGGGGAAGGATGCTCATGAATCTATCTGTGAGTGCGCAGATGGCTGAATAGTCCAATCTGCGCACGAAATGTTCGCTGACAGTTGGGGCAGACAAAGACAGGCATATCATTGTCAGGGAGCTTGTTTGCCCGTGACTTTCTGGCCTGCCTCTTCTCAACAGCTGCAGCAGTCCTGTTGGCCTCGCACAACCTGGCGCCTTTGTGCACAGCAGCGCGCCATTTGTCACGGTCCACTGCAGATTCCTCCCAGGAGTCAGGGTTGATATCAAACGCTTTCAGAGAGACTTTCAGAGTATCTCTGAAGCGCTTCTTCTGACCTCCGTGTGATCTCTTCCCTTGTTGCAGCTCGCCATAGAAGAGCCTTTTGGGCAGCCGATGGTCTGGCATGCGCGCCACGTGTCCAGCCCAGCGAAGCTGGGACTGCATCAGGATGGTGAAGATGCTGGGAAGGGTGGCTTTTGCGAGCACCTCTGTGTCAGGGGTCTTGTCTTGCCACTTGATGTTCAGTAGCTTCCTGAGGCATGTTGTGTGGAAGTGGTTCAGCTTCTTGGCATGTCGTTGGTACACTGTCCAAGTTTCGCAGGCGTACAGTAGTGTGGGGAGAACTACTGCTCTGTAGACCTTTAGCTTGGTCTCAAGACTAATGCCTCTTCTGTTCCAGACATTTGCATTGAGTCTACCAAAAGCTGCGCTTGCTTTTGCAATCCTGACGTTCACTTCATCGTCGATTGTCACATTTCGTGACAGTGTGCTGCCAAGGTATGTGAACCGCTCCACCGCACTGAGTCTCTGACCGTTGACTGTGATGTTGGGCTCAACGTAGGGTTTCCCTGGGGCTGGCTGATGGAGAACTTCAGTTTTCCTCGTGCTGATGGTAAGGCCGAAGTTCCTGCTGGCAGTGGCAAACTTGTCGACGCTGAGTTGCATGTCAGCTTCAGATCCAGCGTTGAGGGCACAATCATCAGCAAACAAAAAGTCTCTGATGATGTCTGTCATGACCTTCGTTTTTGCTTGAAGCCTTCTGAGGTTAAACAGCTTGCCATCTGTTCGGTACTTTAGGCCGATTCCAACATCGCCATCTCTGAAGGCATCAGTAACCTTTGCAGAGAACATGAGGCTGAACAGCGTTGGAGCCAGGACGCAGCCTTGCTTGACACCATTTGTGACAGCAAAAGGAGCAGATGTTTCACCATTGTCCTGGACTCGAGCCTGCATGCCTTCATGGAATTAGCTGACCAAGGAAATAAATTTCCGAGGGCATCCGTACTTGGCCATGATCTTCCACAGTCCCTCTCTACTCACGGTGTCGAAGGCCTTAGTGAGGTCGACATAGGTGGAGAACAGATCAGCATTTTGCTCCTGACATTTCTCTTGCAGCTGCCTTGCAGCAAACACCATGTCAGTGGTTCCGCGCTCTTTCCGGAATCCACATTGGCTCTCAGGCAAATAACCTTGGTCAAGGTGTGCTGTGAGGCGGTTAAGTAGGATCCTGGCAAGTATCTTGCCTGCGATGGAGAGCAAGGAAATGCCCCGATGGTTATCACAGGCTTGCCGGTTCCCCTTTCGCTTGTACAAGTGAATGATAGATGCATCTTTGAAATCCTGGGGGATCGTCTCTTCTTTCCACATGAGTGAGTACAGCTGATGAAGCTTCTCAGTCAGCACAGTGCCTCCATCCTTGTAGACCTCTGCTGGTATGGAGTCTGAGCCAGGTGCTTTGCCACTGGATAGCAGACGGATTGCTTTCTGGGTCTCAAGAAGTGTTGGCGGATCATCCAGTGCTTCGTTGGTGGGGACTTGTGGGAGACGGTCTATGGCTTCATCATTTATGGAGGAAGGGCGATTTAAGACACTGTTGAAGTGCTCAGCCCATCGTTCAAGAATGTTCTCCTTCTCGGTGATCAAGGTATTCCCATCTGCACTGAGGAGGGGGGATGATCCTGAGGATGTGGGGCCGTAGACTTCTTTTAAGGCATCATAAAACCTCTTCATATCGTGCCTGTCAGCATATCCCTGGATCTCATCAGCTTTGTCACTCAGCCACTTATCTTGCATCTGGCGTAACTTTTGCTGAACAGTCCTGCGAATGTCATTGTATGCATCCTTTTTTGATGTGGACTTTGGGTTGCTCAGGTGGGCTTGATGCAGACGGCGTTTCTCATCCAGAAGCTGCTTGATTTCATCACAGTTTTCATCAAACCAGTCTTTGTGCTTTCTGGTCATGGGTCCCAGGGTCTCTGAAGCTGTACTATAGATCAGCTCACGCAGGGTCCTCCAGTCAGACTCCACATTCTGGTTGTCCAGAGAGGCGGATTCCAGACGATCTTCCAGCAGCTCCACAAATGACTGTTTGATGGTGATGCTTTTCAGCTTAGCGATGTTGAGCCGTTTTGGAGCCTTCTGGCCTTGGGGGCGTCTCTTGGGTTGGATTCGAATATTCAGCTTCGAGACTACAAGGCGATGGTCTGTCCAACACTCGGCGCCGCACATGGTCTTTGTTACACGTACATCTTGCCTATCCCTTTTCCTGACGATGACATAATCGATGAGATGCCAATGCTTTGAGCGAGGGTGCATCCATGACGTCCTGTTACGGGTAGGGAGGCAGAAAACTGTGTTGGTTATCAGCAGTTCGTGCTCTGCACAGGTCTGAAGCAAAAGCAATCCATTTGGGTTGCAGTGGCCCACACCGTGCTTTCCAATCACTCCATCCCAGGAGATGTAGTCAGAGCCAACTCTAGCATTGAAGTCCCCAAGAATGATGAGCTTGTCTGCTTTAGGGATGGCAGCAATGACAGAGTGAAGGTCCTCGTAGAACTTCGCCTTCACTTCATCCGGGTTGGTCATGGTTGGGGCGTAGGCACTGACAATGGTGAGGTGCTTCTGGCCAGATGCCAGTGGGAGTTTCATGGTCATAAGCCTATCGTTGACTCCCTTTGGGATTCCAGCTAGCTTGCTGACAAGTGCTGTTTTTACTGCAAAACCAACGCCAGCCTCACGTCGCTCTTCGCTTCCTCGTCCACTCCAGAAGAAGGTGTAACCAGATCCCCGTTCACAGAGCTCGCCTTCGCCTGCAAGCCGAGTCTCACTCAAGGCTGCGATGTCGATGTTGTATCTGGCGAGTTCGGATGCAACTAGTGCTGTTCTCCTTTGGGGTCTGTCCGTGTTATCTCTGTCCAGGAGAGTCCTTATGTTCCAAGCACCAATGGTGAGAGGAACGATCCTTGTTTTTTTCTTTTCTTTCTCTTTGTTTCGACCGCTGATGTAGGGTCCCCGCCAGCCGCGGTATGCTGGCCAGGGTGATATGGAGCAGGCAATTTTTAGGGCACCTTTTCTAGCCCCTTCCTCATGCCAGGGAGGTGAGCAGTGCATTCCTAAAGAGGGCTGCTCAGACGCTCAGACGGCTGCCGAGCTCCATCGCTGCTCCTGTCGACGAAGAACGACCCTATGGCCTGAGCCGCCTGCGTGCAGGTCTGCGGCTGCGACTGCCAGTGTACCCACACCTGTCGTTTCGTCGCTCGCCTGTCGCCACAGGACTTGGGGGTGATGAAATGATGAAGGATGAAAGGTCATTTTGGATGACTGATGACTTGCGCGATGAGTTTGTTTAAAGTGAAGAGGAGTTGCGCAACGTCGACCTCACTCTCTCGTCCGGGTCCACCAATTTCCAGTGGCAAGACTAAGTCGAGACGACTGGATGATGAGCACGGATGCAGTGGATGACCAAGATATCCTTTCAGTGTCTCATCTTGCTCTCTGCACTCCACAGTGCGTTGCTGTAACCGCCTTCCTCTCCGTTGAACCGATAGGTTTCTTCCGCAGATTCTGCCGGATCCAGATTTCGCATACATGGGTAGACACACCCCGGAGACCAACTGCGTGTGGCATGCACACAGCACAGTGGAGCTAGATGGCCGTCGGTGGCTCTCCTGAGCCGACGCCCTTTTATGGATCTCCATAAGGGTGTCTAGCCACCCGCCTCACCAGTCCCAGAAGGGAGCGGTGGAAGTGCCGGTTTAGTCGTCGGCAACCCGACCCTGAACAGGTTGTACTGGATTACAGGTTACCAGTAGCAGATCTAATGACCTGACCTGACAGTAATATATATATATATATATATATTATTGGAACGATAAACAAACGTCAATGTTTCTGTAAAAGAAAAGCCAGGTTTTGTATTTGTATTTCTCTTTTTATCACAACAGATTTCCCTGTGTGAAATTCGGGCTGCTCTTCCCAGGGAGAGCGCGTCGCTATACTACAGCACCACCCATTTTTTGGTATTTTTTCCTGCGTGCAGTTTTATTTATTTTTCCTACCGAAGTGGATTTTTCTACAGAATTTTGCCAGGAACAACCCCTTTGTTGCCGTGGGTTCTTTTGCGTGCGCTAAGTGCATGCTGCACACGGGACCTCGGTTTATCGTCTCATCCGAATGACTAGCGTCCAGACCACCACTCAAGGTCTAATGGAGGGGGAGAAAATATCGGCGTCTGAGCCATGATTCAAACCAGCGCGCTCAGATTCTCTCGCTTCCTATGCGGACGCGTTACCTCTAGGCCATCACTCCACTTTCAGCGTCATCACACATTTCTTGTCAACTATGACTTGCACAAGTCAAAATTGTGTTTCGATCTGGGAAGAGAGACAGACAGACAGACAGACAAACAAACAAACCTACTAAGACAGACAAGAGAGGGAAAGACTGACAGTGAGACAGATACAAAGAGAGGGAGTTGCAGAATGCAGAGCAACAGACACGTAAGAAATGATGAGAGACCAATAAACATACATAGACATAAGAGATAGACAAGAGAGAAAATGTGCAAGCGGACTGACAGACAGACAGACAGACAGATAAACAGATCGTAGCGGAGTGGTGACCTATGCGTAACGTGTCCGCCGAGGAAGCGAGAGAATCTGAGCATTCATGACAAATCCCACAGTCACCAGATTGTTCTCCCTTCCACATCCACCAGACCTTTAAATTAGTTATCTGGACGCTAGTCATTCGAAAGAGATGATAAACCGTGCACTTACCGCACATAAAAGAACCCATGGCAACAAAAGTGTTGTCGCTAGCAAAATTATGTTGATGCTAAAACAAGAGACACTCCCAGACAGAAAAAAGGGTGGCGCTGCACTATGGCGACGCGCTTTCCCCGGTAAGAGCAGCCCCGGAGTTTCTCACGAGAAATTTGTAGTGACAGTTCAGTTCAGTTACTCAAGGAGGCGTCACTGCGTTCGAACACATCCATATACATTGCAGTAACAACAAAAAAGTACAACACAATACAAATCGCCAAGTCTGAAAAAACAAAAGCAACGAATGCCAACCTAGCCTCACCTTCACCATGAGGGACAACACTGTGTCCGTCAGTCAGGGGATGGTCCAGTCTTTCCCACCCCCTTCAGGCCCTCCTCCTCCTCCTCCTCCCCACTGGCCACCCTGCCTCCAGGCACCAGCCATCGGGCCAGCACCCTCCTGCCCCAACCCCCGGGCAGCAGCTGGCACAGGGAGAGAGCCAGAAGACGGCGTAGAGGCATCCTCCTCAGGTACATCTCGTCCCCCACGCGCCGCACGCGCCAGGCCAGCCTCCTCTCCACGGACCATTTCCTGGAGCACACCGGAAGAGGAGGAATCTGCATCACAGGCCACATGTGCAGCTGACACAAAGCCCGGGCATCAACGTCTGACGGGGCGTGGGGGGCAATGGCTGCTGAGTGGATGGTTGGGATTTTCCTTGGTGATTCTGCTCCTCCAGTGATGGTGGGGATTTTCCTGGGTGATTCTGCTCCTCCAGTGATGGTGGGGATTTTCCTGGGTGATTCTGCTCCTCCAGTGATTGTGGCAGCTGTGGATGAGGACATACTGCAGACAGTGACTGTGATGAGACTTGGAACACTCAGGCTTTGCATGATGGACGTCTTCGTCACTAAGTCTTTACGTCCCCAGTGGACTGAAACCTTGAAAATTCGGTCCACGTTCTCTTAAAACAAATTTAACGTAAAGTCAGATGCTTCAGTACAAAAATTTTCAGCAAGCAGAACTTTAAATGTTTCTTGTTGCGGTTCACTGTTAACGAACTGTCAAAATCCTAACTGTCCAAACCCTTCACACACTCGGGCAAACAGAAAATCACGAGACCCCTTTCCCAAGCAAGGTGTATTAGCCCAACACACTATCGGGTAACTCCTAGACTCTTCGAGCACCGGCAAGAGCCAACAAAGGACTGACCTGTCAATAGCCAGTCACACGTCTTTTATCCCCACGGCTCGCCCAACATTCGACAGGAATGGCGGCCAGTGATTGGTCAGTCTTTGGCCTAGTTCCCATCGGGAGGCCCAGTTCCAGTTGAGAAGCAGGTTAGTGGAGGGAATGTGTGGGTGTGACCTACATTAGTCATCGATGAATGGACTTATCGATCTATTGGGAGGATGTATTACGAACTTAAATATTGATCACTCTGACTGCTGAGGGAGGGTTTTGGGACAAGATGTTGTTACAAGAACAGTTAAGCTGTGGCGAGAAAGGTCAGGAATCCCCCAGTTTATAAATGTAACTGGGTCAAAGGGTTTTGAGCGTAAAATGTGAAGACCTTTCATTTTTCAAATCAAATCAGGATAAGTAAAACTGCTTATATGATATACCTATATAAAAAAATAAATAATAATAAAATAAAATAAAACAGTAAAGGTAATAATGACATTATACGAGTCTCATAAGGGACTCTGTTGTCAAAATCATTGCTTCGGTAAAAACTATTTGAAAATCTCAGAGAGAGAGAGGGAAGAGAAAGAGAGAGAGAGAGGAGGAGGAGGAGGAAGAGACAGAGAGAGAGAGACAGAGATTACAAACACAGACTCGATTACAGAGACTGACACAGAGCGAATGACTGACTGACTTGGGCTGGCTGACTGAATGATTGATGCTTTACACCGAAACAAAAAAAGCGATACAGTGTACTACAATCCACGCAACACCTCCACAACCACTGACAATGTCACGTCAGCACACAGAGTCTCTGTTAGCATGTGTGTTTGTTTAACCCCCCACCCCCCGACTGCTAAACATTGGTAAAACAGTGTGACATCAGCTTTAAATGTAGTTCCCATGTAATATACAACTTCTGTTCAAATGTGTGTGTGTGTGTGTGTGTGTGTGTGTGTGTGTGTGTGTGTGCAGTGCGTGCATGTGTGAGTATGCACAAGTTTTTATATTGACATGCACTTGTATATATCCTAATTTCTACTGTGTCTGTGTTTGTGTATGATTTTCGATTTATGTTCGAATCTTGTTATGTACTATCCCCCCAATATTCCTTGTGACCCCGGTACACTTGGTAATAAAGACATATAGACATATTCTATTCTATTCTATTCTATCTTTTGTTTACTTTTTGATTGTGTAACTGAATTTGCTGTTGGAAATATAGTTCCTATCTTTTGTTTACTTTTCGATCGTGTAACTGAATTTGCTGATGAATGTTAATATGATACCAAGAGGAAGAAGCCCAAATAAGGAATGGTGACTACATTCATCTGTGTGACTAAGAAATGTAACAGGCGTAGTCTTTGAATGCTTTTGTGCGGTTTTTTTTTTTAGTTACTGCGCGCGCATGTGTGTGTGTGTGTGTGTGTGTGTGTGTGTGTGTGTGTGTGTGTGTGTGTTATGTTTATTGTAAAGCGCCTTGAGCTCCCTTTCAGAGAGGAAAGCGCTCAACAAGTATCCATTATTATTATTATTATCTATTCATTATTATTGATATCATTAATATAAATATCTTTTTATCATATTTTATTTATTTATCTGTGTATTTATTTATTTATCTGGGCCAAATGCTCACCTTATGTCACAGATTGATATAAGCTTACAGCTGGGCCAACAGCAGAGTGAGAGCTGTATCATCAATGGTTTCTCCACTGCAATGGGAACTCATTTACAGCTTGGCCTTTTGTGAAGGACGATGACACTCTATGAGGCAAGATTTGCACTGGCTCTTAGTGCTGCGGCTTTGGGGGACCATCCCTAACACCGACTGTCCTAAAACCCTCTTGGCCGAGAGAGTGGGGCCGTAGTTTGGGCACTCTGTTGTGGCATGTATTGTCACCCCTGCATGGATTGTCGCACCAGTGCAGAAGGGCGACAATATGTGCATAGAGGGCTGTACGTTTTGTCGCCGGCGACAATCCATTTAGCGGCGACAGTACATGCCGCAACACACTCTCCATCATCAACATATTCTCGCCCAGATAGTCGGGACAGCAGTTGCCTCCTCTGCTGTTGTGATGGTCATAGTCGGACACGACCGACTATCAAGTTATGTAAGTTTGTGCCTGCCTATGTGTGCGTATGTGTTAGGGTAGCTGTTAGATACACATGTATTGCTAAAATGTATGTATGCAGTGTGTGTGTGTGTGTGTGTGTGTGTGTGTGTGTGTGTGTGTGTGTGTGTGTGTGTGTGTGTGTGTATAGTCACATTTTGGTGTGTGTATGTAACATAAATGTAATGTTTTATGTTAACAAAGCGTTTTTGTAAAGCACCTAGAGCAGATTTCTGGATAGTGTGCTATATAAGTATCCATTATTATTATTATCATCATCATCATCACACACTTCGGGGTGGCACCGTGGCAGAATGGGTAAGGCGTTGAACTTCTGATCCAGTGTTTATCAGTGATCAGGGTTCGTTTTGTTTTGTGAAGGTGTTGTGTCCTCGGGGGAAAAAGCACTTTTCTCCCATTTTCCTGACTCCATCTGGGCGTGAATGGGTCCACGACTTCCACTGGAAAAGGTTTAACATTTTCCCTTTCACCGCCTAGAGTGAAATAACCCTTGGTGCCAGAAGCACGACAAAAAAAAAAGGCGTCTAAGAATAGCTGGGGATTCCCCTGTGATGTGAACGAAATATGACTTATCATCCCACCACCGAAAATTAAGAGCAGTGGGTTGTAAACAACCGACCCATGATCTGGTCGCATTTCAGCAATATATGTGTTCTATTTGGCTGGTGCTGAAATGCGACATAGGTGTTCTATCTGGTTGGTGCTGAAATGCGACATAGGTGTTCTATCTGGCTGGTGCTGAAATGCGACATAGGTGTTCTATCTGGCTGGTGCTGAAATGCGACATAGGTGTTCTATCTGGTTGGTGCTGAAATGCGACATAGGTGTTCTATCTGGCTGGTGCTGATTTGCGACATAGGTATGTTGTCTGGCTGGTGCTGAAATGCGACATAGGTGTTCTATCTGGTTGGTGCTGAAATGCGACATAGGTGTTCTATCTGGCTGGTGCTGAAATGCGACATAGGTGTTCTATCTGGTTGGTGCTGAAATGCGACATAGGTGTTCTATCTGGCTGGTGCTGAAATACGATATAGGTGTTATATCTGGCTGGTGCTGAAATGCGACATAGGTGTTCTATCTGGTTGGCGCTGAAATACGACATAGGTGTTCTATCTGGCTGGTGCTGAAATGCGACATAGGTGTTCTATCTGGTTGGCGCTGAAATGCGACATAGGTGTTCTGTCTGGCTGGTGCTGAAATGCGACATAGGTGTTCTATCTGGCTGGTGCTGAAATGCGACATAGGTGTTCTATCTGGTTGGCGCTGAAATGCGACATAGGTGTTCTATCTGGCTGGTGCTGAAATGCGACATCGGCGGTGAGAGGGAATTTTTAAAACAGCGGAAGGAGAGGACTGGGCCCCGCCTTCCTGCCCCGATGACCCTAAAAGGCTATGGCACCTTTGACCTTAAACCCCGGTTTGATTGTAAGGCACCGGCCGGAAAGAATCGAGTCTACATACAGCTAAGAAGCATAAATAGCTTCCCTATTAATAAACAGTATGTAACCAGTTTAGGGAGTCGACTGAGTCAACCACGAGACAAATATGCTCGTTAGTGACTGTATGCAAACAGAGCACACACACACACACACACACACACACACACACACACACACACACACACACACACACACACACACACACACACACACACACACACACACACACACACACACACACATCTGGTATCAGAAACAGGTGACAAAATAAGTACACACGTGTGAAAATCGGAACACGTTCAAACCCAAACGGTGAGAGTGGAGAGGAAGGTTCCAGAGGCCAGCTGGACTTTGTGACGAAGCTCTGGCCGCCCTGAGGTCACTGACCTGCCCAGTTAGTCCACCTGCATGCCGTCTGTGTGTGTGTGGGCAGTGAAGGGCGTGTGCCTGTTACCTTAGTAAATGGGGACTGGAACACTGAAACCGTTTTTTATACCCCGTTTCTCTCTCTCTCTCTCTCTCTCTCTCTCTCTCTCTCCGATGATGATGATGATGATAATGAGTGAGGGCTATATTAGCAATGGTTTCTCCATTAGGTGGAAGGAGGCAGGTGGCAGAATGGTTAAGACGCTCAGCTGCCAATACAGAGAGTCCGTGAGGGTGTGGGTTCGAATCCCGCTCTCGCCCTTTCTCCTAAGTTTGACTGGAAAATCAAACTGAGCGTCTAGTCTTTCTGATGAGACGATAAACCGAGGTCCCGTGTGCAGCACGCACTTGGCGCACTGAAAAAGAACCCATGGCAACGAGAGTGTTGTCCTCTGGCGAAATTATATAAAATGAAATCCACTTTCATAGGTACACAAATATGTAAGCATGCACTCAAGGCCTGACTAAGCGCGTTGGGTTATGCTGCTGGTCAGGCATCTGCTCAACAGATGTGGTGTAGCGTGTATGGATTTGTCCGAACGCAGTGACGCCTCCGTGAGAAAGTGAAACTGAAATCTCCATTACAATGGGAAATCATTTTCAGCTTTGTCTTTTGTGTAGGATCATGACTCTCAAACAAGGAGGCAAAATCGCACTGGCTCTTAGTGCTGCTACTTTGGGGGCTTTGGGAACCATCCCAACACCGACTCTCCTAAAACCCTCTTGGCCGAGAGAGGGGGGATGTAACTTGGGGCAAGACACTCTCCACCATAATCAAAAGTCTAGCCCAGAAAGTCGGGACAGCGGTTGCCTCCTCTGCATTTCTGATGGTCATAGTCGGACACGACTGAATATCATACAATGATAAGAAGAAGAAGAAGAAGTAGTAGTAGTAGTAGTAGCGGTAGCTGCAGTAGTAGTATAACGAACAGCCCATTATAGCCTCGGTGTGTCCGGCATCAAGATGATGATGATGATGATGATGATAATAAAACCACCGCGCTGGGTTTATGTCGCAGGTCATGAATCTGCTCCCTTTTTGTTTGTTTGTTCAGTTGTAGATGTTTTG
Organism: Babylonia areolata; assembly: GCF_041734735.1. Taxonomy (NCBI): domain Eukaryota; kingdom Metazoa; phylum Mollusca; class Gastropoda; order Neogastropoda; family Buccinidae; genus Babylonia; species Babylonia areolata. The sequence goes on along the minus strand of NC_134904.1, from coordinate 2,809,153 downwards.
TTGTTGTTGTTGTTGTTGTTGTTTAGAATCTAAAGCTGATATGAATCGGGATCACTCACCTTCTTTCAGTCTCACAGTTTCAAAGAGGTGTCAAAGCGTGCGTACTGATCCATATGCGCTACACCACATCTGCTTTATATAATTAAAAAAAAGGGGGGGCGGGATGCCTGATCTTTGCATAAGCCCAACACGCTGATGAGACCTTGGGAGCCTGGATAGGCTTGTATAGGATGGGAATAAGAAAAAAAAAGTGAATACAATGAAATATAGTGAAGTGAAAGATATACAGAGTGCAAATGATAAGAAAAATCTAAACAAACAAACAAAGATTTTTTTTTTTAAATTCATGAAGCATAATACTCTGTTGCACTTACACGGTGTCTGTCATAGTGTCTGTGTGTCTGTCTGTCGGTCTGTTTCTGTCTCTCCTTCTCGCGTGAATATTGACCGTAGAGAATTCAATGTGGAGAACAAAAATAGGGGTGGGGGCAGGGGAGGACAAACACTAATCTTGTTTGAATTCTTGCTTCATACGGCGTCACAATCATCCGCGGAACCTCTGCGACAGAAACACCTTGCTGTTCAAACAGAAAGACAGAAAGACCGCTACGTAAGAATGTATAACAAACCATGAAAGTCAACGGACAAAACTTGTAAAGATTCGGCTCTATAATTTTGCTTTCTCATACAAACCCGTGTGCTTGCCTGAGTTGAGCATTTATACAGACTTCCACATACCTTCCAACAATAACTTTTTTTCAGCGTCTATTGTCCGGCCCAGCCTCCGGTATACACGGCCACGAAACCTGAAGTTTAGACAGTGGGACTGCACAGGTTTGGGGAATGTTGACCGTTATACTGCCAGTTGTGTGCGTTTAAGATTGATTGGTCTGTTTGTGTTACATGCACCTGTGGTGTGTTTTGCTCTTATGCCGTCAGAGAACTCGATCGGCCAAACCGGGTTGATGAACGTTGGTTTCTTGTTCTTGGACAGTTCTTTTGTCATGTGTGTGTGTGTGTGTGTGTGTGTGTGTGTGTGTTGGGAAGGGTGGTGGGGGACTTGGGGGAGGGGAGGGCTGAAGAGATAGACTCACGGAGACAGAGACAGAGACAAGTAGATGGAAAGAGAGACAGAGACAGACAGACAGACAGACAGGCACATAGACAGACAGACGGTTTCAAATTTCGGTTTGAAGGAGGTATCAGAGCGTGCTGTTATGTATGTGTGTATGTGTGAATGTGTGTCTGCATGTTTTACATTTATTTGCTTTTTTATCATCATTGTTGTCTTTTTTGTCTTTTTTTCTTTTTTGTGCGCTTAGAGTTGACTTCATCAAGATTTTGCGCCTTGTAAATATTATTATTAGTAGTAGTATTTTTATGTATTTTTCTCCTTTTTTAGGAGGGGGAGTTTGTTGTTGTTTTTTGTGTGGGTTTTTTTTGTTGTTGTTGTTGTTGTTTTTTTCTCAAGGCCTGACTAAGCGCGTTGGGTTACGCTGCTGGTCAGGCATGTGCTTGGCAGATGTGGTGTAGCGTATATGGATTTGACCGAACGCAGTGACGCCTCCTTGAGCTACTGATACTGATACTGATACTGACTGATCCATATAAGCTAGACCAAACACTCACAGTCTCAGACACCTAGGCCCAACATTTCAACCGACAAGCGTACACATGTACCTACATACCCAGGCGCCCCCACCTACAGTTTTATTGGGCCATTGGGTTGCAGTCAGAGGCTGTCACACACTGACCCATTGGCGTAACGAACCACGTCACATGCCACACACCACTGATAGGTATATATTCTATTTTTAAATTAGTGATCACACACACACACACACACACACACACACACACACACACACACACACACACACACACACACACACACACACACACACACACACACACACACACACACACACACACACACACACACACAGACGGACAGAAACTCGTATCCAAATCTCCCGACCGAATATGTCTCCAATGTCTGTGTTGTGATATCCATTACTTTTCAAAGGTAATTCTTTCAAAAAGAGGAAAGCCTGTGTCCTTTCCACGTTCACAGTGTCAGTACACATTCAGTAGCACTTTCAATGTGTCAATGCGTGCGGACAGATCCATATTCGCTACACCACATCAAGAAAAGAAGGTAAGACTAGATGCCCCAGACCAACGCATAAACCCAGCGCACTGGTCAGACCTAGAGAGCCTGCCAAAGGTTTGTATTAAACATGACCTAAAATGAAGGAGGAGGAGGAATTTTGTTTAATGTCCCGTCACACATATCGGTGATTGAAGACATTTTGTTAAAGTGTTCATGTATACATTTGATTATTATCGGTTAGAAGGGGTGGGAGATTTGAATGAATGGAGGGTTGGGGGAAACTGGGTAAATGAGGGTGAAAAAAAAAAAAATTAAATACAATTACAGGAAATTTCTTAAAGGACTTCGTAAAAGAGAAGTCGTTAAACTTACAAGCGAAACAACTGATAATGAATGCAAAAAGTCAAAAACATCAACGTTCTCAGTCATTTGTGAAGACGCATTTTCGTGAACATAAGGCTTCATCAAGCTACAGTCAAAAATTATATGCTTAATTGTCAGGTTACTGAAGCATATGCACTTGACATTAGAACAATACTTGGTCCGTAATGAATTTGATAATAGTCTGAGAGCTAAACTCAGAACTGGTCTGCGAATCGGACCAAAGTCTGAGAAAGTCAACTGATGTGTAAATACATTAACAAATGTTAACATGTTAGGCCCAACGTACGTGACAATGCGATGTTACCTGTTTCTCTTGCCAGGGTTTTCTCATACATTGCCAGGGAAGTGTATTAAAATATTCATCCCTTTTTCTCAGTATGTTATCAGTCACACACACACACACACACACACACACACACACACACACACACACACACACACACACACACACACACACACACACACACACACACACACACACACACACACACACACACACACAAAATATATTTGTTCTACAACTCATTTTAGCAGATTATGTCTAAGAAGAAGTTACAAACATGTGGGAATCTATCAGTCCCACAATGGAACTCTCGCTCTATGACAACAAATATTGATAATATTAATGCATGCATACCTTTCTAATAATTTTCATCATATTCTCCTTCTTCAGTCCTTAAATGTTACTAAAAACAAATTACCGAATCTGAAAGGTTATTATCATCATCCGGTTTATCATACAAGCGAGGATTCTGACAGAATTAGTACAGCTATTATGTGCTGTGTGGTTTGAATTACGAACGTGCCCATCTGTCTCGTGTTTCAAACTATACCGAAAAGATGTCAGCAACATTTGTAAAACTGCATGTCTCGTATAATCAAACCATACATTTTGCGTCAGTCTACTACCCTAAAGGTCAAAGTAGGCAAAATGCTAATTGGTTGCGAGCATTAAATTGCTCAAAAGAAAGATGGATCGTCGGAGGAGATTTTAATTCCCACACGCCCTTCTGGAAATGTCACTGTCAAATAGTATCTCATCCTGATTTTGTCGAAAATATTGTTGATTCATCGTCACATTTACTGAACGTTGGGAGGATTACGCGTATCCCAGATGTGGCTCATCATAGAGCATCGGCACTTGACCTAACCTTCATATCATTATTTCTAGCTTTAACAGTACAGTGGGATACTGGCGATGATCCACTCGGCAGTGACTACGTGCCAATCACACTGTCTTGTAAGACCACATCTAAATACAGCGGAGAAAATGAAATCCCCAAATTTGATTATGAATAAGCAAACTGGGAAACTTTTCAAAACTATCTCATGAAGGTGAAATAGTTTGTGATGATTTAAATGCTTTTTATAATGAACCTTTAAAAGTCAGTTGTTTGAGCTGGTGAAATAGCTATCCCCCCAAATAAATGTTCAAAGAGGAGTGACACTTTTTCTTAAAATGTTTGGTGGAATGATAGATGTGTGGAGTCTGTCAATGCAAAGAAATTAGCATACCTAACATGATTAAGACTAAGAAAAGTACCTGATAAAGATGCTAAAGAAGCCGCTCATAAAGAAATGTGCTTCACAAAAATCAAGGCGAACAGTCATAGCCCAAGAAAAAAAGACGGTACTGGGCACAGTTCTGTTTCAATGAAGTATCTGACCATAAAGATATGAAAAACGTGTGTGTTTGTGTGTCTGTGTGTCTGTCACACACACACACACACACACACACACACACACACACACACACACACACACACACACACACCACAGAGAGTACAGGAAATAGTTGCCTATATCAACAATACACAACATGCATATGCATTCAGTGCCTACTGTCTGAGAACATCGGGTAAAGCGGAATGGTTCCATAATATCCGGAGACTATAGATAAAGAGTCCACGAGGCCAAAAATGGCCGTTATACCCTTTATGTCGGCTATAGCGGACATCGGATATACTGACACCCTAAGTCTTATTTCCCCAGAGTGGCCAGTACAGCCGGAATTTACTGGGGAGGGGCCGGGCCGGGGTGTGTGGGGGGGGTTGTGTAGGTATGAGTTGTTGTTGTGTTGTATTTGTGCAATATGTTGGCTGGTTTTTGAGTGGTAAGATAGGTGTGTAGACGACTATATAACCGCGCAGAATAAGTTCACCCGCTTTCCTTCCCTTCTCTCACCATATCTCCCCCCCACCCGCCCCATCCCCAGCTTACCCCCATTCCTACAAATCCCCATCCCACCACCCTATCCTATCCCCCGTAGCTGCCCCACCTCCCATCCTAACCACCACCACCACCACCCTTCTTATCTCCCTCACCCTAAACAATCAACTGACTCATACCTGTGTCCTTCTCCACCCCGCCCTTCTTCAGTCTCTCTGTTTGTCGGAGTTAATGCCCAAGGTTTTCTTCATCAGATTCAGAATGCAATCGGTTCAATTTTGAGGGCAACATCCATTTAATTCATGCTCAAAATCAGAATGTAACATGTTTAGCATATATATATATATATATATATATATATATATATATATATATATATATATATATATATATCCGTCATCCCCTCCAGTCTGTCTCTGTCTCTCTCTCTCTCTGAATGAATGAACTGTCTGAATCCAACAAGACTTCATTCTGCAACACATTTTCATGGACAAAAAACGAGACAAACAAGACAAAAGGAATGATGGCACAGTTTTTTTGTTTGTTTTGTTTTTGGTTTTTTTTGTTTTTGGTTTTTTTAGTCCACACACTGCTCAGTATACTGTAGCTTCGGTTCGAAGCCATCTCTCCCTCTGTCTGTCTGTCTGTCAATCTCTCCTTCTTCGCATCTCTTCTTTCCTTACCTTCTTCCTCTCCCTGTCTCCTTCACACGTATGCATACTATGTTATTTTGTGGAGAATTGTGTATTTTTTATGCCATTTATTTGTTCTTTGTTGTTGTTGCCATGCGATGTGTATGTATTTTTTTCCCCACTTTTTTTTCATTTTGTATTTCCTAAATTAGTTTGTACAGTGTTTGGGGTTGTTGTTTTTTTTAAAGAGGGTAGGATGAAAACAGGCTGGTAAGTGCTTATTCCTTTTCCGAGGGGCCCTCAATTAAAAAAAGTTTTGGTTTCGATTTCGATTTCGATCTCTCTCTCTCTCCTTCTCCTTTCTGCTCTCTGTTTTAACGCATAAAAATAAACATTGCTACAGAGAGAGACAGACAGAGACAGACAGACAGTGGGAATTGTACAAAAATTCTGAGTACACTGTCTGTTTTCAGGTGATTCCACCCGCCATTGACCCCAGTTGCCCGCCTCCACAACTCCTTCTGCACTCATATCTGACAAGAGAGTTGTCGCCCTTGTTAGCAGTGACGTCGGGGCAGTCGGCATGTCAGACTGGCAGAAATGTTTGTTGATTCCGGTGGAGATTCGGGAAATGCTGTAAGTTCTGTCTAGCCAAGCTGACACACAGGTTGTTTTCTTCAGCAGTGGTTTTTTTGTGGGGGAAAAACACACACACAAAGATTTTTCGAACCAAACTCCCGCACTGTGTATGTTTGTGGGAATCGGGCATAGCTTTCGTCGTCGGAAAGCAGCTAGATCTGACACAGTTAGTTGAATACAAATATGAAGCTCGGTCAGATCATTAGATCTAATATGAAAGTTGCCTTTTTTTCTTTTGAATTATGAATGTGATTTTTCAAAAAGTCATCCATGTTTCCAGATACCCCTTTCCCGATATCTTACTCTTTTTATGTCACATAGTGCCTTGATTAAACCAACTACCAAGCAGCAATGTTCAATGTTAAGCAAAGTTGGTTATATGCCCATACACGGTTCAAAATACACAGTGTTTGTGAGGTATTCCCTGTAAATCCTGTTTGCAAAGTAAAAAGATAAGGTCTGCTGGGATATTGATTTTACTTTAAAATTTTAGTCTGTTTAAAGTGTCCACTGCTGGTACAGTGTTTTGTAAGTATTGAAATGATTTGACTTAGGTTCTGACATGACAGTATTCATGTGCATATTTTCATCATCATCCATGTATTACATCAGCAATCAACTCACTGATTATTCTGTCAGTTTAAAGGGCACAATAACCAATTGTAATGTAAACAAACGGAAAGTAATTTGTTAAGTCTGGCCAGGAACAGTGGTAACATCCAAAGCGTGGAAACGTGGGCTGTTCACGGGTGTTCAGTTCTGGCACTTTAGTTGGCCCAGCGAAAGTTCATGAACCCAGGAAGTAGGGCATGGATATAAATAAACGCGGCTGACAAACAGCTGTATGCTTGTTCAGCGGTAAATCTGCTTTGTTTCTTTCACGCATCATCTTCCCGGATGGATCAGAAATAACGACAAAAGAAGTGGGTTTCTACAAAGAACGCAAATACGCTTTCCATTGACTCCAAACACAATATGTTTTCTTACATAGCAATTGTTGCGGCAACGGTTGAAACATACATGAAGAAAGAGAAGAGAAGGTCAGCAGAAACATGATCACAAAAATCGTAAAATTTAAATACCTCACTAAGAAAACATACGCTTATTACAATGAAATCGTAAAAATCACCAGTTGACCTACCAGAAGGGAAGAAACACCCAGAAATCATCAGCAAGAGCGGCATGAGACCTGACATAGTGCTCCACTCCAAGGCAACGAAACAAGCGATTCTGACTGAGCTCACTGTACCATACAAAAGCAGAATGGAGGAAGTCCACATCTGCAAGACTGAGAAGTTTGCTAGTCTAGCCAGCAGCCTGAGAAAATCTGGCTTCAAAGCCAAAGTCCTCACCATAGAGATTGGTGCAAGAGGGTTTGTGAGCACATCTGCCTACAGCCTCATGAAACAGCTGTCGATTTCTGGCAGAGGGAGGATGAGGGCTCTTAAGGCAATGGCAGAAGCAGCTGAAAAGAGTTCCAGCTGGATCTGATCGATGAGGAATAAACGTAAAATTCATTAGGGTTAAATTTCCCTACTCAAACTAGGCGTACCATGGCTCAGTGGTCAAAACATCTGCCAGAAAGGTGACTCAGTCTTGAAGTGGTGACCACCCTGGAGGCGCGGGTTCGAACCTGCTGAGGACCAGGAGAAAAAAGGTGGCAATACAAGGGCATTCACAAGTCATAACCTGGGTGCGCCCGGCCCCCTTACAGTGTAAGGAGTTAAGGGCCAAACACTTGACTGAGGGGGCTTCTTCTCTAAAGACCTTGTACTGTCCAGCTCCCCCTAGAGTTGCTTATCACTGTAAACAAATGCTAAAGGAAATATAGAAGTTGGGAGTTTGGAAAGAGAGAAGTTGAGTGTGAGCTATAGCTGAGCAGGGGGGGGGTGAGCTGTGGCTGGGCTGGAGGGAAAGGAAGAGGTATAACTTGAGGTGTGAAAAAAAAAACCACTTGACTTACATTTACACATCGGCTTTGTATGCTACCTGACTATGTAAGTGCAAGCATTCTTTGCACGAGAAGGGAAAAGCTTGAGTTAAAGCTTTGGGTAATGAGAGTGAAAAAATCATGCAGAGCAGAGGAGTAAAATTTTATCATTATCATCATTACTTCTTCATTTTGTTCTCCATCATAAAATCTTGTTTACATTCTTCTCTTTCGGTCTCTTCTTTATATTATGTGTTGTTTGTTACTGTCACTGTTGGATCATTTAATTTCGCTATGTGATTTTTCTTTTTCTTTATTTATATAGATATATTCAATCATTTTCTTTTGATTCAAACAGGATGACGTACATGGCAGTGGTTTGAAATGTACAATGTCAACACTTCCAAGTCCTGGACCAACACTGTTACTGATTAACATATTCTTTAGGTTTTGACCCAAGAGACTGTGGACTGATGGAGTGTCAAGTGGCTTCCCACTCTGATGATGAAACAAGTCAACTGACCTGGCCGGATGGCAGCGAGTATCTACGCATGTTGCAACAGCATAGAATATCTGACGAAATGGAAAGTTGAAATCCAGAGCTCTGAAGACTTTTATTCCACGTTCAATCCACCTTTTAAATTCTTGAGAACTCTGTGTGTGTGTGTGCGCGCGCGTGCATGCACTCTCATGTGAGATGTGTGAAAGTCCGTGCATGATAGGTTGTACCTTGTTCTAGTTGTGTGTGTGTTTGTGTTTACTGAGCTTAAAAACGTGACAATTGGTTATTATGAATGCGCAATATGTAGGATGAATAATGTGCAATATGCAGAATGAATGTACAATGTAATATGTCTAATGCTAACGTCCATATTCTAAATATATTTCTGTTAATAATTACGATGTAATAATTAATTGCAATGTTTTAAAAGTGAATATGTGAAATGCTTTTATTTTAGAACATATGTTTATTACTCTACATATTACTCTTGTTTAATCACGTAAACCATGTGTGGGGGTTGGGTGGGTGCGGGTGTGTGCTGATTATCTGGTTGTGGCTTTCCGCAATTTATCTTTATTCTCATCTTATCTGTCTATTATAATCAGTGTGCAATACAGTAGGCTATGCTTATAATTATATTCAAAATAATGTTTCTTAATTCTTTCTGTTTTTACATTAAGAATACCAGTTGTTACCTGCAGTGTGTGGAGGTATGTATGAAATGGTGTATGTGATATTTTTTACATTTGTGTCTTCGTAATATTCGTAAAAGCTGTTGTTGACTTTTACAGTTATGGTCCCCATGTTGTTTACTTGTCTATGTTGTGATAATGCACCTGACCAAATTTCTCCAGTTGGAGATAATAAAGTTATTCTTATTCTTCTTATTCATATTCTTATCGAGGGCCACTTTTTCAATTTTTTAATCGTTCACATATAAATGCGCACGCACACATACACAGACACATTGCATGCGCCCACACACACACACACGCACACACGCACGCACGCATGCATGCACAAGTCTTTTGCACTCATATGATAAAGTATATATATGCAATACCAGTCTCTCTTTGTATCTTTGAATGGAATTACCTTATTTATCTGGTGGCATGTGTACACACATGAGTGTACATATACAGATGTACCCGGTACATGTCTGTGCATTTCAATGAAACTGACATTTCAGTGTCTTTTTTTTTTTTTTTTTTTTTTGTCAGTCGCACACTTTTGGTCATAGGGATAGCACTGTAGAAAAGCGTTTGTTATTACAGTCACTTGGTGATCCTTTACAAAATATTTACTGTGCAAAATGAACTATCAATCCAAATTATGTTCAGCATTACATGTTTTGAATCATCTGCAATACCCTGACAAAACCAGACTGATAGATACAGTTTGTAGAACATCTAGCCAAAGACTGTCCTTAAAAATGATACAATCATATGAAAAAAATACTTTTTTTAGCCGGCCAGATGTAGATTTAATGGCATGACGTATGCATCCAGCCAGAATGTAATTTACTCAAGTTGCAAAAGTGCAGGTCTAATGTTACATCCTGTAACCAGAAGTGGTTTTATTGTCATGGATTTCCATTTCAGGTTACCTACTGACCCAGGTTTAATGGTAGATCATTGCACTGCTCTCTTAACTGATAGTGGTAGTGTATCAGGAAAAAAAGAAAAAAAAGAAAGGGGTCTGTGGGGGGCGAGGGGGAGAAGGCAGGAAAAAAAGAAAATAAACGTTAAAACATTTCCACACTTTTTTCCCAAACTTATTTTTTTTAGTTAGATTACTTGACCCTTACAAAATATTTTGTCCTGAATACAGTATGCCGTGATCAGTTTTTAAAGCCCTTGAATTAAAATGGGAAAAAAAAGAAAGGAATATCCTACACAAAATTATCATTTTCAGCAGACCAGATATATGCACAAGTTACGTTTTTAGCATAAAATTATGTACTGTGCAGAAATGTTAAAGACATACTTACCAAATTAACTGCACTGTATTCTCATTATGTAAACTTGTTTTAGTCCACTATTTTTTCCAAATCAACTCTTCAGCAGTTATTTTGGAAATTGTGTGCAGTAGCATATCTGCCAAACTTGTTCAAATGTATTGGTATGTCTTGTATCCTGTATTTTGGAAATTGTGTGCAGTAGCATATCTGCCAAACTTGTTCAAATGTATTGGTATGTCTTGTATCCTGTATTTTGGAAATTGTGTGCAGTAGCATATCTGCCAAACTTGTTCATATGTATTGGTATGTCTTGTATCCTGTATTTTGGAAATTGTGTGCAGTAGCATATCTGCCAAACTTGTTCAGATGTATTGGTATGTCTTGTATCCTGTATTTTGGAAATTGTGTGTAGTAGCATATCTGCCAAACTTGTTCAAATGTATTGGTATGTCTTGTATCCTGTCTTAGAGTGTGTGTGTGAGTGAGTGAGTGAGTGTGTGTGTGTGTGTGTTTGAGAGAGAGAGTCTGTGATGTAAAAAGTGCAGAAGGCACACACACACACACTGATAAAAGGCTTTTTTAGATTGAAAAAAAATTGAATAACTTGGTATGTCACCTGGTAAGTTAAGCTGTGCCCTTCAGTTCTGCAATGTGAAGGGCAGTGAAGGATAATTGGAGGTGAACCTCAACTCTCCAATAAAAGCTGGGCACAAGGACTACAAATGAAGATGTGTAGAGGATAGGACAGACACAGATCCAATCCTTTGGTGTGTTTGTTGCAAGGAATAGTTGCACGATGAAAAAAGCTAGGTTGAAGAAGCCTCCAGTTGATGCTATGCGACAGTGGAAGAGTTGTATATTCCTTTTGGGCAGAAAGGTTGGATTTGTGGGCAGTGTATCATCTGTATGTGCAAGCATACTTTGTGTGTGTGTGCATTAACAATTTTTACTGACAAGGAAACAGTGGTACTGAGTGGATGTTCAAATGTTGGTTAGTGTATAGTTATAGATTATACACAACGTTATGGATCACATATTTTTACACTTGCATGTACACAATGTGTGTGTGCATAACAACCTTATTTTGATTGTCACTGTGTGTGTCTCTGTGAGTGTCCACAGTAAACTTTGACCATGCATTTTTTTAGGAACTAATATATATGTCTGTTGAAAAGTTTTAAGCATGATGACAAGTTTGTCAGAGGATAGAAGCTTTAAAAGGCATTCCAGTTTAATAAGTGAAGTGCATTTAGCTAGGATTACCGGAACATAGTTGTACAGTTTCCTTAGTTATTTTCTTTCAGGAATCTTTGTGCATGAACAGGAAGCAATAACACAACTATGTTGCACGCTTGCAAGTAACATAACATGTAAGTTACACTGCTTAGTTACACACTTGGGGGTCATGTAACATGTGAGTAACACTACTTAGTTACATGCTAAAAAATAAATAAATAAAAACTTAGTTACATGCTTGGAAGTCATGTAACATGTGAGTGACACTAATTAGTTACACACTCAGAAGGTATGTAGCATGTAAGTAACACCACTTAGTTACATGCTTAGAAGTCATGTGACATGTAAGTGACACTACTTAGTTACAGGCTTGGAAGTCATGTAACATGTAAGTAACACTTCTTAGTTACACACTTGGAAGTCATGTAACATATAAATCACTACAACACAAATAGGCAGACAGTAATATCAGAAGGACATTGCTTATACTGTTTTGTTTTTGTCATTTGTTAATGTGTGTGTGTTTATAAGAAATGTGTGTTTATGTGCAGGTATGTGTATGTTTGCTAGCAATGCACACACATGTATGTACAAATGCACTCACACCAAAAACAAGTGTGCAGTCACACATCAAGAGGACAGGCATCTCCTCACTTGTACACATGTGTATACACATGTACATGCCGGTATGCATGCACATTGTCAGGCATGCACATGCACACACACACACACACACACACACATTCAAACACACAAACAAACAACACGCGCGCACACACACACACACACACACACACAAGTGACAAAGTCCTCACCTTGATCCTATGCTGTGTTCAGGACATCCCAGAGAAGAAGGTTGTGGTGGGAATCTGTGCCATGGCCAAGAAGGCCCACTCCAGCTCCATGAAGGAGATCATCAAGCGGCTGGAGAACTTCTCTCGCCTGCAGATCATCATCTTTGACGAGGAGGTGATCCTGAACCACCCTGTGGAGGACTGGCCACTGGTCAACGCCCTTATCTCCTTCTTTTCCAAGGGCTTCCCACTGGACAAGGCCATCGCTTACAAGAACCTCCGTCAGCCCTTCGTCGTCAACGATCTGGAGATGCAGAAGATACTTCAGGACAGGTTAGTCACTAACCGCAGTCCTAGGTTAGTCACTGAATGCTGTCCTAGGTCAGTCACTGAACGCTGTCCTAGGTCAGTCATGCTGCTGCCCTAGGTTAGTCACGTTGCAGCCCTAGGTTACTCACACTGCTGCCCCAGGTCAGTCATGCTGCTGTCCTAGGTTAGTCATGCTGCTGTCCTAGGTTTGTCATGCTGCTGTCCTAGGTCAGTCACACTGCTATCTTAGGTCAGTCACACTGCTGCCTGTTTGGGGAGGGTTTGTTTTGTGTGTGTGGTGTTTTTTTCTCTGCCAACCATGACGTCTCAATAGCACTGCTGCTAATTCTGACTACCTCCATACCCAGCCACACACAGGGTCATTCTGACTGTCCCTAACGACATGATTTGTTGTCCTACATAATCTCAGTTGAATTATACACTGCTGCCCTACATGATGAAATCTAAATTGTGCTCCTGTGCTACATAATATAATCTGAATTACATACTTGCTGTCCCACATAATGGAAGTTGAATTGAATTCGTGTTGTCCTTCATAATGTGAGGTAAATTACGAACTTTTCCTATGTAATGTGAGCTAAATTGTAACCTGCTGTTCTGGATAACAAGCTGAATTGTATTCTTGTTGTCCTACATAATGTGAGCTGAGTTACACACTTGTCCTCCATAATGGAAGCTGAGTTATGCTCATGATGTCCTACATCATGCAAACTAAATTATATACACTTGTCTTACATGATGTAAGATGAATAATGCACTTGGTGTTCTACATAATGTAAACTGAGCTATACACTTAATGTAAACTGAACTACGCACTTGTTCTTGTCCTTCATAATGTAAGCTGAGTTACACATTTGTTGTCACATATTATGAACACTGATTTATTTCTGCATCAGGTTTGGATCCCCTTTGATTTCAGGACAGAAGTGTACAGGGTTTTGGCAGAGCACAGCGTTCCTCACCCACGCTACACAGTGCTGAACAGAGAGAAGGATCCAAACTGTATGTGTTGGCTGACCCTAACTGTATGTGTTTCCCAAACACACAGACTGTCTGACTCGAACTGTATGTGTTTCCCCAACACACAGACTGGCTGACCCTATGTGTTTCCCCAACACACAGACTGGCTGACCCTAACTCTATGTGTTTCCTCAACACACAGACTGCCTGACCCTAACTCTATGTGTTTCCTCAACACACAGACTGCCTGACCCTAACTCTATGTGTTTCCTCAACACACAGACTGCCTGACCCTAACTCTATGTGTTTTCTCAACACACAGACTGGCTGACCCTAACTGTATGTGTTTCCCCAACACACAGACTGCCTGACCCTAACTGTATGTGTTTCCCAAACACACAGACTGGCTGACTAGTGTTTTTGTCTGCTTTTCTACACACTTTAATCGGTGTCTAGCGATGTCTAGTGTGTGTTCATGTACCTGTTGTATGATCTGTTCTTCCCCACTCTCTCGCTCTCTCTTTGAAATCATAATTATGTTGTTATTATGAACTTGTAACCACCCTCACTGACTTGTGTCCGTGGTCATTAAACCATTTAGAGTTTCTCTCTCTCTCTCTCTCTCTCTCTGTCTCTCTGTCTGTCTCTCTGTATCTGTCTGTCTGTCTCTGTCTCTCTCTCTGTGCCTCTGTCTCTTCACTCTCTCTCTCTCTCTGTCTGTCTGTCTGTCGGTCGGTCTCTCTCTCTCTCTCTCTCTCTCTCTCTCTCTGTCGGTCTGTCTGTCTCTATCTCTCTCTCTATGTCTCTGTCTCTTCACTCTCTCTCACTCTCTTTCTCTTTCTCTCTCTCTCTCTGATCACATCTGCTTTCACATCCTTCACTTCCTGCTGGTTGGTGATTGTTAACTGTCCTCTCCACCACCACACAGCTACTCTTCATCACCTTTTTCTTCTTTCTTTTTTAGAATTAAAAACAACAACAATCCTTCCCTCTTCCATATCTGTATGTCTTGTCTGTCCCTGTCTGTGCCTCTGTCTGTCTGTCTCTCTCTTTTTATTCTCTCTCTCTTTCCCTCTGTCTTGCTCTGTTTCTCTCTCTCTCTCTCTCTCTCTCTCTCTCTCTCTCTCTCTCTCTCTCTCTCTCTCTCTCTCTCCCCCCTTCCTCTCACCTCCCTCCCATAACCCTGGTCCCACCCCCTGTAATCTGTGTTTGTCCACATCCCTTTGTACCTCTGTCCCTTGATGCCTCTGTCTCTCGCTGCATTTGCTTTTGTTTGATGTGTTTTTTTTGTGTGTTTTTTTTACAACTCTCACTTTATTCATTCATTTTTTGCATTCATGCAAGCATTTGTGTGCCTGTTGTTAAGTGTCTATGTGTGAAGCTTCTATCATAGTAACATATTACTCACGCTCTTTTTATGAATTCATTAGCAGTGCTATTTCTCTTAGATTTTTGTCTTTTTATATGCATATATGCATATGGTTGCATATTAAAACAATGATAGATAATGTAAGTTGCATGATGTCTCCACCAATGGAAAATAAAGGTTCATTGATTCGTTTTTTCTTTCTTTCTTTGTCTGTTTCTATCTCTCTCTTTCTCCTTTTATCCCACTCTCCCTCTCAGTTCCTATCTCTCTCTATCTCTCTCTCTCTCTCTCTCTCTCTCACACACGCGCACACACGCACACACACACACACACACACACACACACACACACACAGAGGCGTGCCAACACCCATACACACCCTCACATTCACATGTAAAGGTCCCATTCCCTTCTTTCCCATATATGACTCATAATTATAGACTTTAAAGACTGACATCAGTAAATACTGAAATATACAGGCTTCTTCTGCTGTGGCTGTTTAAGAAATGTTCATTGCTTTTGCACATCAGGTCTGAACATTCATCATGTTTATTGAAAAATGGATTCTTGTTTGGCATTTTTCAGGTGAGGTGAAAGAAACAGACGACTCCATAGAGATCAACAGTCAGCGGTACATTAAGCCTTTTGTGGAGAAACCCATTGATGCAGAGAATCACAATGTCTACATCTACTTCCCTCAGTCTGCTGGCGGGGGAAGCACACACCTCTTTCGGAAGGTGGGGTCAGTTTGGACGTGTGTTACCTGAATTCCTTGTTTGTTTTTTACGATGTTTTTCTTCTTTTTATTTGGGGGTACTGATACATAAATATGTGTGAAATGGATTTTTGTGTAAGTGTATGTATATACTTTTGTATGGAAGCATGTATTATTTGACTGTTGTTTTTTTTACCTTGGTTCTTCCTTTTGGGTGAGGGCTTGCATGTCCATGTGTGCATGTATATCTGTGTGTGTGTGGTTGTGTTTCAGCCAGCTCCGAAACATCAAGATGTTGTGGGGGTTGTTCTTGAAAACAGTGGACGGTCTCCTTTTCTTTTGATGGCCATAGGGGCAGTGAATTTTGTTTGCTGACTGATTTGCTTCCAGTCTTTGACAAGGCCCTCACAGTTGTCTGACCTACAAACAGTGTGAAGTGAATCAGCTATTTGGGTTGGATCCTAATGATAGCAATACCACCCCTACAGAGGAGGAAAGAAGCGTGGCATGTGACTTTAAGTGCACATACATGGAATGGTGTAGATTGCAAGATAGATTATAAACTAGCAACCATGTGTTTCAGTGCCATAAACCATACTGAACCCACATACCTTTCTGACTTACTTTCAATCTATACTTTTTCTTGATCTGTACTCTTGGTTGCTAAATCTACAGTGTTAATAATTCCTTGAAGGAAACAAAAAGTCATAGGGTCAACACTCCTTTTCCTCCCTTGGCCCAGCAGTATGGAACAAACTACCCATCTCACTCCGTCTCATGGATTCCCCACTTCAGCTTAAAAAGTCTCTCTAAACACACCTCTACAGTTCTCCCTACTTGAACTTCTGTTGGTGACTGTGTGTGTGTGTGTGTGTGCATGCATATGCTTGTGTTTGGTGAACCTGATTCATGACGTTTTTCTTTGCATAACCTTTTTACAGTAAGCACCATGAGCTCCCTGACTGGGAGGAGTGCGGAACAATGTCAGAAGATGGAGATTTGACAGACCTCTGTGTGTGTAGGTGAAAGACCGCAGCAGTGTGTATTCTCCACACAGCAGCAGTGTGAGAACAAATGGATCATACCTTTATGAAGACTTCATGCAGACAGACGGGACAGATGTCAAGGTGAGATGGACTGCAGGCCGTGTGTTTGGAAATGTGTCTGACTAGGTAGTGTGGGTTCGATTCTCCTTTGGATCTGGACTTTTACTCCTCCTTTCACTAGACCTAGAGTAATGGTCTGGGTGCTAGCTAGTCTTATGGATAGGATGATAAACCAAGGTCCTGTGTGTCCTGTTGCAACTGAAAGGTTGTCCCTCGCAAAATTCTGTAGAAAAGTCCACTTTGACAGTAAAACAAATAGTTACAGATAGAAAAAAAAATGGATACACTGGCGGCACAGTCTCAACATGGAGAACATAAATTTCACACAGAAACATCTGTTTTGACAAAAAGCAGTACTGGTCATTGAGAGGCTGATGTGCTACATAGAATCTGTTGTGTGATAGGCTTGGGTTATATACATCCTCTGTCTTTGGTTTGAAACAAAATTTATTTATATTTGAATTAAAAAAAAATATAAAAGACACAAATGTAGAAAGGAAGTCAAGCTATGACTTGTTTTAACTTTCCAGCGATTCCAGGTCTTTGGTTTTGTACTATGTCAGTTGGAATCTGTACCATACAATAATAATGATGATAATGATAAACATAACACTTATATGATGCAAATTCGCTGTGTAGTGGGTTCTAAGCACCTCACATGAAACAATACATTGAGACTTAGGGGTTTTGAAGGAGCCTTTTTCCAGAATATCTGAGAGAATGATAGTGGAGTAAATGTAAAGGACAGAAGATACTAAGTAATTGGGGAAAAGATCTTTGAAGTGATGATAAGCTAAAAAGCCATTTTTGTACAGAATTCTATACTGGATGGGGAACCACTGAGGTTGATGTAAGAGAGGGGTAACATAATCTATTTTTTTTAAATAAAAATAACTCTTGCAACATTGTTCAAGATCATCTGAAGGCATGAGATCAAACCAGAAGACAAACCAGCAAGGAATTAATTGTAGTTGTCAATGCGACTCAGGATCAAGGAACAGACAAGCTGAGTAGTTGCTTTAACATTCAGATACATTCAAATGGTACAGACTTTTCTCACTTAGGAGTTTTCAGTTTTACGAAAGTTACTGACATAGTCATGCATGGGCAGAGCTGAATCAAAATATGCACCCAGGTTTCTGACGGAATTTTGAAAGTTGACATCAACTTTACACACAGTCAGGGTATGGTCTGAAATATGACAGAATTCACACTTAAAGATTATGAATATGGCTTCTATGTTAACATGATTAAGTCTGAGTACCATCAGTCAGTGAGTGTGTGGTGTGTGTCAGATCTACACAGTGAGTGTATGGCATGTGTCAGGTCTACACAGAGAGTGTGTGGCATGTCAGATCTATAAGGAGAGTGTGTGGCATGTGTCAGATCTACACAGAGAGTGTGTGGCATGTCAGATCTACACAGAGAGTGTGTGTCATGTGTCAGATCTACACAGTGGGTTCAGACTACCAGCATGCAGAGGCTCGCAAGTCGCCCTGCCTGGACGGGAAGGTGGAGAGGGATGCCAATGGAAAGGAGGTGCGCTACCCCGTCCTCCTGTCCGCCAAGGAGAAACTCATCGCTCGCAAAGTCGTCTGGGCCTTCGGCGTAAGTCTGCACACACATTTGTGGTGATCTAGTTTTGTTGTACTGCTAGCTGTGGAGTTTGGCCGGTACAAGTATTGCAGCAATCCTAAGAGTAACTCTGGCACCATCAGTCAAGGAATTTACGTAAACAACCAACCTTTTTCCTTGCTGTAACACTTCTCTCTTTGTCTCTGATTCTTTCTCCCCTTCCCTTGCATGCGTAAATGGCTTATAGCACTTCACTCAGACTCTTATTGTTATAGACCTCTCTTTACTGTAGCCTATATTTGAAAAGAATAAAATGTTTATAAGTCCAAACAGTGTGCATATGGATGTAATGACTGAACCTTACAACAACATTATTATTTATTATTATGAATATTATGATTATTTTTATTATTGATATTTCTGTTGTTATTGTCACAACTTTCGGCTTGTGTGTTTGGCATGCTGATTAGGTGGCCAGAGTTTGGAGAAGTTTGTTGTGCTGGTGTCTGTTAGGGTAGAGGCCCTGTGGTAACATACCTGACCAGGAAGCGAGTGTCCATGGGTTCAGATCCCATATATGGACCAGGATTTTTCCTTTCCTTTCCACTGGACCTTGAATGGTGGTCTGGTTGCTAGTCGTTTGGATGAACCCTGACCACTGGTGACTGCTGGATCGTAAGTCCAACGCCTGATTGATTCTGCCACGGCAACCTCCTAAACTCTTAAAATATCACTGTACTTGGGCTTGATTTTCTTGTCCAGGTACGTATTTTATTTTATTTTCCAGGTGTGGATGTGGATGTGGTTAGGGGTCGTTTTTTGGGGTGTTTATTTTTCAGGTTCTACTGGATAGCTTTAGTTTTTCAGACCTGGAATGGCCCTGCATGGCTGGCTGGGCTGTAATTGTGCAGGAAACAAAGATAGATACATAGATAAATAAATGAAAGTATAGATAAAATCATGCGTTGACTGTTGACAGCAAAATGTGTGTGCGTAAATGAATGAATGAATAGATAAAATCATGTGTTGACTGTTGACAGCAAAACATGTGTGGGTAAATAAATGAATGAATATCTAGATAAAATCCTGTGTTGACTGTTGACAGCAAAACGTGTGTGGGTTTGATCTGCTGAGGGCCAATGGGAAGTGCTATGTGTGCGACGTGAATGGGTTCAGCTTTGTGAAGACCTCCAGCAAGTACTACGACGACTGTGCTCGCATTCTGGGGTGAGCTGCTGTCTGTCTGAGCTTTGTATTGTATTGTGTTGTTCTAAATTGTATTAATTTTTGTCAAAATAGATTTCTCTGTGCAAAGTTCAGACTGCTCTCTCCAGTAGGAATGCTTTACCACACAGTGCAGTACCACTTTATTTTTTCTTTATTTTTTTTGTCTGCGGGTATATTTGTTGTACTGTCAAAATGGATTTTTCTGTAGAATTTTGCCATGTACAACCCCTTTGTAGCCATGGGCTTTACATTTTGCTGAGTGCACACTGCACATAAGATCTTGGTTTATTGTCTCATTAGAAAGACTTCATGCCTGTGCTGAATTCTTGCTTTGTCTTTCTGTCTGACCCCTCCATTTTGGGGTTCTTTTGTTTGTCCATTTCTTGTTCTCTCTCTGTCTTTGTCTGCTTCTGTATCTCTCTTGTCTTTATCTCTCTCTGCCTCTGTCTGTCTCTCCCCCATTCTTTCTGTCAGACTTTATCTCTGTCTGCCTCTCTCTCTCTCCTCAGTCTCTCTTGTCTTTGTTTCTGTCATATGTCTTTGTCTCTGTTTCTTTTGTCTCTGTTTCTGTCTCTTTTTTTCTCTCCCCCGTCTCTCTCAGATTGTTGTTTACTAGATGTTTTAACCTTTTTCATAGTCTCAGTAAAAGCTGACTTTCTGTCAGTGTGGCACTACTTGGCAGAAGTGAAATCATGGTTCAGTTTGACTCACCCCAGAAATGCCCTGTCAGTGTGGCACTGCTTGGCAGAAGTGAAATCATGGTTTGATTTGACTCACCCCAAAAATGTTCTGTCAGTGTAGCACTACTTGGCAGAAGTGAAATCATGGTTTGATTTGACTCACCCCAAAAATGTTCTGTCAGTGTAGCACTACTTGGCAGAAGTGAAATCATGGTTTGATTTGACTCACCCCAAAAATGTTCTGTCAGTGTAGCACTACTTGGCAGAAGTGAAATCATGGTTTGATTTGACTCACCCCAAAAATGTTCTGTCAGTGTGGCACTGCTTGGCAGAAGTGAAATCATGGTTTGATTTGACTCACCCCAAAAATGTTCTGTCAGTGTAGCACTACTTGGCAGAAGTGAAATCATGGTTTGATTCGACTCACCCCAAAAATGTTCTGTCAGTGTAGCACTACTTGGCAGAAGTGAAATCATGGTTCAGTTTGACTCACCCCAGAAATGCCCTGTCAGTGTGGTACTACTTGGCAGAAGTGAAATCATGGTTCAGTTTGACTCACCCCAGAAATGCCCTGTCAGTGTGGCACTACTTGGCAGAAGTGAAATCATGGTTCAGTTTGACTCACCCCAGAAATGCCCTGTCAGTGTGGTACTACTTGGCAGAAGTGAAATCATGGTTCAGTTTGACTCACCCCAGAAATGCCCTGTCAGTGTGGCACTACTTGGCAGAAGTGAAATCATGGTTCAGTTTGACTCACCCCAGAAATGCCCTGTCAGTGTGGTACTACTTGGCAGAAGTGAAATCATGGTTCAGTTTGACTCACCCCAGAAATGCCCTGTCAGTGTGGTACTACTTGGCAGAAGTGAAATCATGGTTCAGTTTGACTCACCCCAGAAATGCCCTGTCAGTGTAGCACTACTTGGCAGAAGTGAAATCATGGTTCAGTTTGACTCACCCCAGAAATGCCCTGTCAGTGTGGTACTACTTGGCAGAAGTGAAATCATGGTTTGATTTGACTCACCCCAAAAATGTTCTGTCAGTGTGGCACTACTTGGCAGAAGTGAAATCATGGTTCAGTTTGACTCACCCCAGAAATGCCCTGTCAGTGTGGCACTACTTGGCAGAAGTGAAATCATGGTTCGATTTGACTAACCCTAGAAATGTTCCTGATGTGTTGATGTCAGTGGTTTTTGTTGTTGGTCAGCACTCTGATTCTGAGGGCGGTGTGTCCCACTCTCCACATCCCCTACCCCCTGGGACCAGCACCTGAAGATGACCCTGTTGTGCCCACCACTTCAGGGCAGATGTGAGTCTCTCTTGGGGATGTGTAGGGGTGTATGTACACGCACATCGACATTATTCTTCCATGTTTGCTTTTTGTGTGCATCTGCACATACAAACATGTGTGTGTGTGTGTTTGTTCTCATGAAAACACATAATTATGCTGGTATGCACACTTAGATTTTTTAGGTGTGTTTTATGTTTATTTCATAACTCTTTGTAGGTGGACGGAAGTGTATTTGGTGGGTTGACTTTTCTCACATGTGTATGTTTTACCAAAAGGATTTATTATAAATGTATGTGTTTCCTAAAGGATTTAATCTGTGTGTGTGTGTGTGCATTTTCCAAAGAATTAAAAACATGCATGCATTTCCTTAGGGTTTTATTATATGTGTATGCATTTCTCAAAAGATATTATATATGTATGTTTTTTAAGGATATCATTATATACATACCGTAAAGTTCGGTCTATAAGCCGCAACTTTTTACCCCAGCTTCAACCTCTGCGGCTTATACAGTGATGCGGCTTATTTGCGGATTTTAACGATCCCGGGAGTGTCACGTTCTTGTCTATTCTTAGCTGCCCTTCAACTCACCAAAATCATGATTTCTGTCCATGAATTTTTGGATGAGCTTCAGGATAGTGTGCTAACTGTTCACGTTTTATAAATCAAATCCACACACATTAAAGCCTTCAGATCAGCATTAAGTTCTACTCTGCTCAAGCGTACACCCTCATCATGCCGAAAACGCGACATTATGCCTATGATGAAGCCTTCAAATTGAAGGCGATCGACCTAGCAGACGACAGTGCAAGCAACGAACCAGCAGTGACCTCCACCTTCATGTTCATGAAGTGAAAGCGAGGCTGAAGTCAGTGACAAGATGGCGGAGGAAGCTGTGCTGGTTCTCTTCAACTCAGACACTGAAGACGAAGATTTTAGTGGATTCAGTGAGCAGGATGACGTTGAATAAATGTGACTATCCCTAAATTATGGATCTTATTTTCGTTGTGTTTTTTTTTGTTTTTTTTTTTTTTTTGTTTTTTTGGTGGCAATAGCAGTATTTTCACCTGCTTTTCTTTGTGTTGTTCCCACTTGTGTTTATTTCATAATCTACAGTATCGACAGCTTTTCTGTAGTATCAGTATGTGTTCCGGTACCAGAAATAAGTGCGGCTTATAAACCGGTGCAGCTTATGTATGTATAAAGTTCAATTTTTTCCAAAATTTAGTGGGACCGAACTTTAATTTATGCAAATGGATTTTGTAAAGGAGTCATTCTGTGTGTATGTATTTCTGAAAGGGTTTATTCAGTGTGCTTGTGGTTGTTTTTTTTAAAGGTTTGTAACATGTGCATGTTTTCTTTAAAGGATGGAGCTGCGATGCGTTGTGGCTTTGGTTCGTCATGGAGACCGCACCCCGAAGCAGAAGTTGAAGATGGAGGTTAAGAACAAGCTGTGAGTTGAGCAGTATGTGTTTTATTTGAATCTGTGTGTGTGTTTGCTTGTGTCTGTCCTGCCAGCAGTCCCGTTGGTAGCTTCTGGTGACTGCGGTGACACCTCACCCACAGTTCTGTGCAGGGCTAGACCTGCTGTACTGCTATGACTCATGCCTCAGTGCTGTGTTTGTGGCTAATAAGCGGGATTTGAACCCCAAGCACCCAGAGAATCATATCAGACGCAACCAGTGAACCAAGCTTGTGAGGGACTCAGATGTTCTGTTCACAAAGGCTTTGGCCCTTTAGAAGTGGTGGTGGGTGAGCGTAAGCATGTTTCAGCACTGATTAATATGGCAGAGGCTGCTGTCGGATACTCTTTTTTTACATGCAAAATAAAATTAAAATAAATTGATATAACAATTTTTTGATGTAATGTTACACCAGTACCTTTAAAATGATGTAATTTTCTAACCATGTCCATATTATAAAATGAATGGTTATGTCATTAAAAAAAAGTACATCGCACTGTATATGTTTATATGTTTAATAGTGATGCACATAAAAAGACAGATCTCTGTGTTTACACATGGTACATGTTGCATCTTTAGAAAGGTTATTGTGAGTTTACATACATGAAACAATAAACTTTCATCTTGAGAAAGATTTATGTAAGTTTACACTCATCAGTCATCAGTGTTGCATTTTTAAAAAGGTTTATATGAGTTTACAGACATGAAAGTTGCATCTTCAGGAATGTGAGTTTATGGACATCTCATGAAGTTGCATCTTGATGAAGATTCTGATACTTTACAGTTACTAATGTTGCATCCTAAGAAAGATACCTGTGAATTTACAGACAAGAGTATTGCAGCTCAAAAAAGATATCTGTAGAATTTACAGACACGAATGTTGCATCAAGAAAGATTTCTGTCAGTTTACAGACATTAAGTTTGCCTCTTGAGAACGAGTTACCCTAAGTTTACAGACATAAACTTGCAGATCAAGAAAGATTTCTGTAAGTTTCACCCTTCACCTATCTTTGATATCTGCAGATGTCGTTCGGGCACCAACATCTTTAAGTTTAAAGACAAGAAAAATTACCCGTTGCATTATGTTATCTGCTTGCCTTGCAAATCCAGGCATGTGCTGCGCGTTGCAGGTTCTTTGAGCTGTTTGAGCGACACGGGGGCAAGAAGCAGAAGAACCTCAAGCTGAAGCACCCTAGTCAGCTGCAGGAGGTGCTGGACATTGTGCGACGCCTGCTGGACTCTGACCTGCTGGAGGATCCTGAGCTGCTCGACAAGAAGACCAAGCTGCAGCAGATGAAGCTGGTGCTGGAAATGTGAGTGGGGTCATCAGCAGGACTTGGGGTGGGTGGATGGAGGGGGTGAGGTGGGAGTGATATTTGGCACTGTACAAGTCAGAATTTAGGCAGAGCAGTTGTAAAAGGGCTGACTTTGATGTAGGGCACTGTGCAAGTCGGGACTTGGCAGAGAAGGAATGTAGATGGTCTAACAGCACTGTACAGAGAGTGGGTGTGGAGGGTCTGACACCTGTAAGGAGGAACGTGGCAGAAAGGTTAAGACGCTCATCTGCCCACTCAGAGAGTCTGTGAGAGTCTGGGTTTGAATCCCGCTCTCGCCCTGGAAAATCGGACTGAGCATAAACTGAGGGCTCACTGAAAAGGAACCCAAGGCAACAAGAATGTTATCCTCTGGCAAAATTCTGTTGTAGAAATCCACTTTGATAAGTAAATAAATATATATGCATGCACTCAAGGCCTGACTAAGTGGGTTGGGTTATGATGCTGGTCAATCATCTGCCTAGCAGATGTGGTGCAGCATATATGGATTTGTCCAAACGCAGTGTTGCCTCATTGAGAAATTGAAACTGAAACTGAGAGAGTGGGTGATAGAGGGTCTGACCTTGACACAGCACTGTACATAGAGTCGGTGTGGAGGGCTGTACATAGAGTGGGTGTGGAGCACTGTACACACATAGAGTGGGTGTGGAGCACTGTACACAGAGTGGGTGTGGAGCACTGTACACACATAGAGTGGGTGTGGAGCACTGTACACAGAGTGGGTGTGGAGCACTGTACACACATAGAGTGGGTGTGGAGCACTGTACACAGAGTGGGTGTGGAGCACTGTACATAGAGTGGGTGTGGAGGGCTGTACATAGAGTGGGTGTGGAGGGCTGTACACACATAGAGTGGGTGTGGAGCACTGTACACACACAGAGTGGGTGTGGAGCACTGTACACAGAGTGGGTGTGGAGCACTGTACACACATAGAGTGGGTGTGGAGCACTGTACACACACAGAGTGGGTGTGGAGCACTGTACATAGAGTGGGTGTGGAGCACTGTACACACATAGAGTGGGTGTGGAGCACTGTACACACATAGAGTGGGTGTGGAGCACTGTACACACACAGAGTGGGTGTGGAGCACTGTACACACACAGAGTGGGTGTGGAGCACTGTACACACATAGAGTGGGTGTGGAGCACTGTACATAGAGTGGGTGTGGAGCACTGTACATAGAGTGGGTGTGGAGCACTGTACATAGTGTGTGGAGCACTGTACACACACAGAGTGGGTGTGGAGCACTGTACACACATAGAGTGGGTGTGGAGCACTGTACACACATAGAGTGGGTGTGGAGCACTGTACACACATAGAGTGGGTGTGGAGCACTGTACACACACAGAGTGGGTGTGGAGCACTGTACACACATAGAGTGGGTGTGGAGCACTGTACACACATAGAGTGGGTGTGGAGCACTGTACATAGAGTAGGTGTGGAGCACTGTACATAGAGTGGGTGTGGAGCACTGTACACACATAGAGTGGGTGTGGAGGGCTGTACATAGAGTGGGTGTGGAGCACTGTACATAGAGTGGGTGTGGAGGGCTGTACATAGAGTGGGTGTGGAGCACTGTACATAGAGTGGGTGTGGAGGGCTGTACATAGAGTGGGTGTGGAGCACTGTACATAGAGTGGGTGTGGAGGGCTGTACATAGAGTGGGTGTGGAGCACTGTACATAGAGTGGGTGTGGAGCACTGTACACACATAGAGTGGGTGTGGAGGGCTGTACATAGAGTGGGTGTGGAGCACTGTACATAGAGTGGGTGTGGAGCACTGTACACACATAGAGTGGGTGTGGAGCACTGTACACACATAGAGTGGGTGTGGAGCACTGTACATAGAGTAGGTGTGGAGCACTGTACATAGAGTGGGTGTGGAGCACTGTACATAGAGTGGGTGTGGAGCACTGTACACACATAGAGTGGGTGTGGAGGGCTGTACATAGAGTGGGTGTGGAGCACTGTACATAGAGTGGGTGTGGAGCACTGTACACACATAGAGTGGGTGTGGAGCACTGTACATAGAGTGGGTGTGGAGCACTGTACACACATAGAGTGGGTGTGGAGCACTGTACACACATAGAGTGGGTGTGGAGCACTGTACATAGAGTGGGCGTGGAGCACTGTACACACATAGAGTGGGTGTGGAGCACTGTACATAGAGTGGGTGTGGAGCACTGTACACACATAGAGTGGGTGTGGAGCACTGTACACACATAGAGTGGGTGTGGAGCACTGTACACACATAGAGTGGGTGTGGAGCACTGTACACACAGAGTGGGTGTGGAGCACTGTACACACAGTGGGTGTGGAGCACTGTACACACAGAGTGGGCGTGGAGCACTGTACACACATAGAGTGGGTCTGGAGCACTGTACATAGAGTGGGTGTGGAGCACTGTACACACATAGAGTGGGTGTGGAAGGTCTGACCCTGATGTATAACACTGTACAAGTCAGGATTTGTGAGAGTTGGGGTGTGGGGGGTGGAAGCTGAGGAGGGTGGGATATTGGGAGTCAATCCAGAAAAGCCCTGTGCAGTTTGTTGGTCTCTTGGTATATTGGAGTTGAATTAGAGCGTGATTGGGAAGGGGTTGGAGGGTATTATTCTCTCCCCTTTATTTCTTATCTGTCTGTCTGAGTTGTGATTGTTATCATAAACCTATAAACTGTTTACAGTTTTAAATTGACAACAAGCATATCATTTCTGTGTTTTGTTTGTTTTCCTTTTGGATGTCAATCTTTAGAGGTAGAAACTGACTCTTTTTTTTTGTAAGCACAGAAATGGTTATGTCCACTTTAAAATGCCTGTATACTTCTCTGCTATCAAAATGATAGGAAAATAAACCCAGATTCAGAATTGTCAGTAATTTTCCTGAAAAGAAAAAAAAATGTTCACTTTATTCTCTTTATCTCATAGCTTTTGTGCCAGTTTTTGTTGCTTTTTTCCGATACATTATTCTAGAGTACAGAACTCAAAAGGTAGAGGACTTATTTGTGATGTTCTCTGGCACAAAGCAGGTTCATTTTGTGTTTGAGCATTAACATAATAAATATATGTTCTAGCCCTTTCATTCTCCATGGTTCTGCAACCAGTTGCAAATATGAATATTTTTTATATAGATGCACCTGTTCCACTCCACAAATGCAACAATGACCAAACCACTTTTTACTTTCTCTCGCTCGCTTTTTTTTTTTTTTTTTTTTTTCACCTGTACAGAAATTCTTATTAAAGCAGAATCTCATGTGAGTCATGGAAGCTTTGCCTCTTGCTTATTTCAAGTCTCTGTGTGTGGGAATGTCCTTGATATGTGCTTTCATCCTGATAGAAGGGTGCACAGGCTTGTTCAGGTTTGTAGAGAATGGACCCTGCTTATAATGTCCACATGAACAGCAGGTGTGGTTGTGTGGTGAGGTGTAACAGTGGGGGAAGGTGCTGGCTGCAGGTATGGGAGCTTTTCTGGCATCAACCGCAAAATACAGCTGAAATACTTGACCGAAGAAGAATGCCACAAGCAGACATCTCAGTTGGGTGGGTTTGAGTCTTCCTCAGCACAACCCCCTTCTTTTGTATTCCCCGGAGAGTTGTGTTGCCCAAACTAATGCTGTTACATGATTTACTCAGGAAGCGTCACCCTTGTCATCTGGTATCATGTCTAGCAGTGATGTATACTGTTCAGGAGGCTCTGTAATTGGGAATCCTTTTTTGTATCCCTGTCTTCACATTGTTTCAGTGGCATTTTTTTTCTGGAATCCCCCAAAACAAACAGATGACGGGTGCAGTAGCCAAGTGGTTAAACGGTTGGACTTTCACTCTGAGTGTCCCAGGTTCGAATCTCGGTAAGGGCACCTGGTGGGTAAAGGGTGGAAATTTTTCCTGATCTCCAAGGTCAACTTAATGAATGTTACGTGCACACCTGCTTGTGTCTGAACCCCCTTTGTGTGTATACGCAAGCAGAAGATCAAATACGCACATTAAAGATCCTCTAGTCCATGTTGGTGTTTGGTGGGAAACAAGAACATACCCAGCATGCACACCCCCCAAAACAGAATATGGCTGCCTACATGGTGGGGTAGAAATGGTCATACAGGTAAAAGCCCCACTCATGTAGATACGAGTGAAGGTGGGAGTTGCACCCCACAAACGAAGAAGAAGAAGACAAACAGATGTGACTACTGCAGTCCCATTGCAAGCAGTGGTGTTCAGTAGTAACTGTTCTGATTCGTTGTGTACTCAGGACTGACTTACAACATTACACGTTTCTGACTGTGGCTGCCAAATAGTCCCACGCAGTTCCAGCCGTGGACTGCAGCTGATAAATTGTCAGTTGTGATTACTGCTTTTGGTTTTGGCTGTTGCCAGAAACTTCAAATGAATGCCAAGCAAGAGTGTCAGGAGAAAACTATTCTCTGAACTTCCTGTGAAGGCAGTGTTTGAGAATATGTTCATAATTATGGCTTTGCGCAGATTTTATGCGATACAACCAATTACTTGGCCCAGGGGTAGCAATTCAGTGGATTTACGTGGTCAGAAATGTGTTAATCACCCAGATGCAGAGCCAGACTGTGTGAGCGCCTCCAAAGTGAGAATGTTTGTGTGAATCTGGTGCCATGTGGGATCTGCTGGGCAGTGGAGAACCTGTTTGAATGTTTGCCGACACAACAGGAGCCCAAACCTTTGGCAGGGACGTCTTTCATGAATCGGTAGCAGGTGTACTGTTCTGTATGCATTTTGCCAGGTGCCTGCTTGCTGCTGTGTGTCACTGTATGCTTATTTTGTACTGCTTTGTCACTTTTTTTTTGTTCCTTCAGTTTGGTATAGGTTTGGGGTTTTTTAATGCAGATGCGGAAACAACAAACATAAAAATTCAATGACAACAGTTGAGTCTTTTCAGGATGTCTTTTCTTTCTTTCTTTATTTTAAGTGTACAGATACTTCTTCCCTCTTTTCTTCTGTCCCTCCCTTGCTCTCTTGCACAAGTTTTTTTTTTTTTTTTTTTTTTTTTTTTTTTTCACTGGGCATCATATTCTGTTGTGATCATTTGTGATTTGTATTCATGAATTTTTGTTCTTGTTGTTT
The DNA here is from genome assembly GCF_041734735.1 of Babylonia areolata. NCBI lineage: Eukaryota > Metazoa > Mollusca > Gastropoda > Neogastropoda > Buccinidae > Babylonia > Babylonia areolata. The sequence continues at coordinate 2,779,665 of NC_134904.1, read as the reverse complement.
ATATTGAAAGTCCCATTCTTAAATCATTTTGCTGATTGCACCTGTCATATATATTTTGTTGTATTTTTTGTTTTTAATTTCTACCCCAAAGTGGTATGTGTATTTCCTTTGAGAATTTCTTATACCTACTGTCTGCCTCTGCCACTCTCTCTCACTTTCTCTCTCCACTGTATCTCTGTGTGTGTCTCTCTCTTTCTGTGCATATGTGTGTGTGTGTGTGTGTGTGTGTATGGCGTGGGGTGTGTCCTTCAGGTATAAATTTACAGGCATAAACCGCAAGGTACAGTTGAAGTATGAGCCTTCGCCTTGCTCAAAGAATGATGATGGCAGTCAGTGCAGCATAAGTCTTGGCCGGCTTTTGACCTTTGTTGTTGTTGTTGTTGTTTTTCTTTTGTCTTTCTTCTGTTTCTTTCAGTTTGATGTTGATCATTACTGCTACTGAAGTTTTGCTGTGTTTGGAAAGAGGGTGGGTTGTTGTTGTTTTTCCTTTTTGAGTGTGTGTGTGTGTTGTTGTTGTTGTTTATTTGTTTGTTTGTTTTTGATTTTCATTTTTTTAATTTAGGTGGCTTCAGTCATCGTCAAAGACTAACTCAAACAACAGAAACAGAAAGAATAACATGCATTGCTAATCCAGCATTCTAACATGTAAAACCTGTGCATTTATACATAGTTACCTACTGATCAATGACTGAAACCAGTATGTTTTGTGAGGTGTGGTTTTTGTCATTGTAATGATATCAATGGGTATTTATAATGCGCTCTGCCTCCTTAGCACAGGGCCCAGAGCGCTGATATTTAACATCAGTATGGGGGATTGGGGGGGGGGGGAATAAATAACACAGGGCACTACATGGAATGTTTCAATGACAAAGCATGCACACACACACACACACACACACACACACACACATGCACACACACACACACACACACACACACACACATGCACACACACACGCACACACACACATGCCACATGCCACCCGCCACACCACACCACACACAAATACCTTGACATCCATAAAAGTAGATTTGTACTAGCAAACTGAATGTCTGCTTTTTTGAGGTAGCATTGACTTGAAGATTGTGTACCTTGTAAATGGAGAGTTGCCATTCTTTATTGTTCAAACATATCAAGTGACTTGTTGATGGAGGTACCTCTCTGTATCTTAAGGAATGCACGGATAAGTTGTTTGGGTTTTTGGTGGGTTTTTTTTGTTGTTGTTTTTGTTTGTTTGTTTTTTGTAACATAGGACTGAGAGTGTGAATCTGTTTTTGTGTGTCTGTGTGTGTGAGAGAAACTTGCATGCTGTTGATGTTACAGTCAAAGTAGCATGGACTTTGAGGAATAAAGCATGATATTAAAGTTGCTGTAATTTTTTTAATATACTATACTCTTCTTGATTTTATAGTTATTTCTGTTACTGGTAGTAGTAGTAGTAGTAGTAGTATCTATCAGTTCTTAGTAAACATTCTGCTTTTCAGATGTGTTGTCTTAGGAATACACAATGGGATGGTAATATGTAATAATTGTGTGTGTTTGTGTGTGTGTGATTTGTGAGATTGGCATAAACTGTTCACAAAAATAAAATATAATCAAAAGATCAAGCAACAGGTTTTCACCACAAGATACGGAGGTCAGAGCTCAGAGGAATTCCTTTCTGTATTTACCCATAGGGTAGAAGACACACAAATACTTAGGTCTTGAAAAACAATGTTACACACTTTGAAATATCTATTGATCTGCGGTACCTGGGTATGTTTGTGTGTGTGTGTGTTTCTACAATGATGCACAGATTACAGGTAAGAGTCCTGACATAGCTTACCAGAAAAGTCCTCTGTGATGAATTACTAAAATGATTGATATTGTAGTGTGCAACAGTGTGCTCTTGGAAATGCCTTGTGATGTTTGGAACCTTTATGTAAAGTTGTGTATGTATAGGTTTTAAATAAATTTGTATTTCCTGCTGAAGCATTTTTACAAAATAGCCACTATGAACCAGGAACCTTGATTGGCTGAGCGGAAGATGTTTTAATGTGGAATGATCGTGGTGTTGCTGTCAGAAACGCTGATTCTATGAGCAGGGGATAGTTTGGAGGGGACAGACGAAGTTTAAAGTGGTGAGAAGAGAAGAACCCTATGGAGTTAGAGATGGACAGTCAAGAAAAGAAATAGGCAATATTAGATAAGATATGCCCCATTAGCCCTGAACATAGATATGGACGTACATACAAAATATCAACAACAACACGGGCTTAATGACCGGTCATATAAACATTTATTCATTCACCCGTAACATCAAATTTTAATATTTACTCCAACGCACCTTGCACTCTCAATCATACATCTACTCTAACACACATTTATACACATTCGCTCAACCAAGTCATTTGACCCTTATGTAGGTCACTAAATTCATTCATATCCTTCCGTCAGGTTCCTCCTCGAACCGTCCAGGGAAATACAAATAATAAAACTTTTCTTTCACCAGGATAACGTCCACAATAAAATCGTGATGTCAAGTTCCTTCTCAATGTAATACAATAAAGCCTGTCCGAAGCCTACCCCACAGCTGACGCACAGTCTGGCCATTCACTTTATAGGCGTAGATGCCAGAATGGGGAGGAGCAGGGGTGTAAGGGAAATGGTAAGTGGAAATGGGGTATAAGATGGGGCACAGAAAATGAACCCTGGAGTCTCCAGAATGCACAGCCCACAGCCCGGCCCAGAGTAGCCTGCCACCTCAACACACGTAACTGACAGGACAGACGAATTCTTGCCCACTCGGAATCCTAAATCCTTCCTCAAGGATTTTTACTGGGATTATTGTGCTAATAAATACACCTAACTTGTCACTCCCCCGTTTCAGGAGTCTAAAGCTAGAACATACATAGAATACAACAAAACTGATCCATACTAGAACGAATCTAGCACAGCTGAAGGTTCCAACAATCACACAGACTGTTCTCCACTGACAGTTGCAGAACAATTCTGACTTCTGGCACTAAAGATCTTTACGTTTTTATCTAAAGTGACTTCTAACCGGGACTCTTCCCAGACAATAGGTCTCTATAGATCTATATAGTGATACAATACTATACATATAAAGGTAGCTCACCTATCCAATATAACATGTTGAAGTGGCAGGAGGGTCTACACTATTTCTAGGGCTTTTAATATTTGTGTTAAAACAATTAAGCTCTGCAACAACATAACGATTATGTTCCAACAATAGTACATATTTAGATTGATGGCTGTGGCAGTTGCAGACGATACGCCAAAGGATCCCTCGCTGCTGTTGATTCTGAAGTGGGGAGGGGAGCTCACTCCGGCTGGCAGGATTCAAGCAGAGAATCTGGGCAAAGCTTTCCGAACCCTGTACCCAGGGGGGCAGGGTGAGTGGGCAGGTGTAACCACTTCAGAGAACTGTCAAAAGTGTTGGCTCGTAGCAGGTGTGATTTTCTCTCTGTGTGTTTATGTAAGGGTGGGAGGCATGGATTGCTTCCATCAGCTAGTGCTGTACCCTGTTTTGGGGGTTAGTTTTTATCCACACGTATAGAGGGATGAAACTTGATGAAATTGTGAATGGATTTTACAGGTAGAACAAAATAATACTATATACAAGGATGTCTGGTGTAACAATAGATAACAGATAGCAGGATACATAAGTTAAATAGATAATCATATATATTATTTGTTTGACCATATTTAGCAACCTCTGACTTTCGGCTCGGGGAACTAACATAGACATAATACATATCACACAAAACTGCAAGAGACGAGCATTTTCTTAAGCTAAACCATTTTCTAAAAAAATAATGTGTTAAAAACTGTAACCAAAAAGAGCCACTGAATGAACGAGCTTTTAACGAGTTCATGTATCATTTCTGTACATTAGGACAGTCAATGCAACACAATATGTAATATAATTGTAACAGTTGTAATTGTAACAGTTAAATAACTACAAATCCTCAATTTCCAACCATATAAAAATTATCTATAAAATCTGCTTCTAGAGTAAAGATTTTTTTATGTCAAAATTCAAGAGAAAACTCAGCGGACAGCTCCTGTGTCGGCACCGCTTGGTGGTGCTTTTGGCACTAGTGATCAGCAATGAAATACTTCATTTAAACCAACTACAACCCAGTTATATATGTATGATATGAATCAGATTGATAACAGAAATGCAAACATCTGCAAAACATGCTATAAAAATGTCTAGGTATTATAAAAACATATTTTGCTCAGATTGGCACTGACGAATTCCAACGGTTTGAAGAAGAGATAGTTTTGTGGGGCCGATATACTGTCAGACATTTCGTACCATCGCATGCCTGTAACTTAGGTGTACATGGAAAGCGATACACGAGAAGAAAGCTTAATCATTTACATTTTAATGCACAATCTAAACTCCACAGCAACTATATTGATTTATAGAAAACTAAGGTATTTTGTATAACTGAGTGGATTTCAAAGATCGCACCAAAATTCATTCACATAAATATTGTTTTAAAAGAGTTATCGGCTTTCCGGCCCAGTGATATCATTAAAGCTAAAAAGTATGATCTTCCTGAAGTCCAATAACATAAAAACTATTATCTCATCTATTAGGAAGTGTTTATGATTTGACAAATTGATGAAAAATCATACGGCTCCCTGTAAAGGGAGATAACTTGTGACCGATTTACCAACTTCCTCAGTAACCTTCAGTGAGTCACAAAAGTTGTCTGCTAAGTTGGCCCAACAAAGATTGTAGTTAACCCGGCTACATCTCTCTCTCTCTCTTTCTGTGTGTGTGTGTGTGTGTGTATGTGTGTGTATATATATATATATATATATTGCATACGTTCTCGAACTTAAGTATCTGTGTCTGTCTCTCAATATACATGTGTGTGCATGACTGAAGTCTGACTGACTGACACAGGAAATGAATGATGAAGTCAGCTGTCAGTCAGCACTACCCAGATAGGCAGACTGTTGTGCAAATGACTGGGTGTTTTTAAAGCATTTTAAAGCTTGGTCGCTGACCAAGGATAGGCTCTGAATAAGTATCCATATCAGTCAGTCAGGTGGTGCCAAGGAGTGCATGATTTTTGGGGGGTTGTGTTGTTTTTCGGCAGTGTCACTGACCAGTTTAAACCATGGTGGATGAGTTGTGTGTGTTGGTGAGATGTAGGGTTCCTGTGGTGCAGGTCAGTTTGAGGCACCAGGTCTGGGGTTTCTCCGTCTCCACAGCACCTTCAGACACGACCTCAAGATCTATTCCTCTGACGAGGGTCGAGTCCAAATGACTGCAGCTGCATTCGCCAAGGTACTGTGATAGTTCTTTGTTGAATGTTATTACGATGATAAGGTGCATTCACCAGTGTACTGGGGGTGAAAAAATTTCTTGGGAGTCATGAATTACATGTCCGGCCTAGTTATAGAAAAGCACACTCACATTGATCAACCAACTATTGTATGCAGGTGAAATTATGAACCGTGCTCACCCCACTCCTTAGACCTTTTCTGTCTACAATTGGATGCAAAGTTCAGCTCTTTCGGTCTACAATTAGATGCAAAGTTCAAGCTATCCTGTCTACCATTAGATGCCAGGTTTGGCATGAGCTTTTCTTTTTCCTGACAACAGGGTCTGCTGGCGCTGGAGGGAGAGTTAACTCCCATTGTGGTGCAGATGGTGAAGTCGTCCAACACTGAGGGTCTGCTGGACGGGGAGAGCAAAACATGCAAGTCACAGCTGGCGTAAGATGGTCCTCTCTTCTTTTTGCTTGTCATCTGTTCTTTTTCCTTTGTGTCTGTTCCTTAAGCTTGTGTGCTTTTCTTTTGGCTTATTGTCTGTTTTAGGTTTTGAAATAGGTTTTAAAGTCCTGTTCAAATGCACTATTTTCTATTTCTTCAATGAACACTGGTGTATGTTCTCTGTATGTTATGTTTCAGAGTGAAGGAAAGAATGCAGTCTATCTTCAACCAAGACCACAACTTCACTGAGGCAGATTATACTAAGGTGTGTGGGTGGTTGTGTTGGGTTTGTCTTTATGCTGTCCACGGATTCATTTGTAACGTGAACACTGTCTTGTTTAACAGTGGGCTGGAAATGTGGGTTGGAAATGTGCCTGGTTTGTTCGGGGTTGGGTTTTTGTTTTTTTTGTTTCTGGTGCTATATTTTAGACGTATATGTTAACATGATTGGTGTGTACGATGTCTGTGTGTATTAGCATGCATGCATATGCATTTATATGAGTGCAAGCTCAGGTTTGCTTTGATTTTTTTATAAGAGCACACACACACACACACACACACACACACACACACACCACATGACATGTACTTACACACATACACCACACACAAATACATACCACACCTCACTACATGTGCACACACACACCACTACAACCCCTCACCCTCCACACAAAAACCACTACACCCCCCCCCCCAAAAAAAAAAAAAAAAAAAAACACACACACCTAACCCCCAAACACAGTCACACCCTTATCCCCAAACACACACACACACATACACACACACCCTTAACCCCTAAACCACACACACCCTTACCCCCCAAATCACAAACACAACCCCCCATACCCCCCAAAACACACACACACAACACACTCACTGCTGTGCACAGGCTGAGTCCTTACTAACCTGTGTTTCCAAAACAGGGGATTATAGTTGTTTGTTTTTTGTTTTGTTTTTATATCCAAGGATGTTGATGGGCAAGAGGAAGACAGATTGACCTAATTATATCATGATTGAAAACAAATCTCTTTCAGGCTGGCCTGTTTGTAACATATTGAAAAAAACTTTCTTACCAGCTGCTGTATGGAAGTGGTTAGCGTCACGAACTGACAACTTGGAGGATGTGGTTTTTTTTCCCATCAGCAGTAGGGTTTTTCCTACCCAGGGTTGAGTGTCCTATAGACTCACATGGGAAGACTGGGACCACACAGTTGAGGGTCATCCACTTCACCGATGTGTCTTTGGAAGCGTTGCTCAAATTTCCTGACCAGCACTGCAGATGTATGTATCCCTTAGTGCAGTCGATGCTGGGATATATTGCGAAAGTATTGCATTGTCAGGTTGCCCAAAACCTAAATGGAACATCTTTATCACCCCCATCATCATTCAGCATCATGGAAAAATGACAAACAAAATATGCTTATATATTCAAGATGGCGCCAAGCAGTGGCAACACGGGGATAGCTGCCCTGTTTATTTTGTGTTTAATTCTGTTTATGTGTGAGGGAAACAGTTGCGATCTTACAATATGATCGTGACACGCTGCTGCATTTTAGGGAACGGGTAGGTGAGTCCAGTGTTTTGAGATCTCACTTCAACTTACTCTATCATGATTTACAATCATCAACAATGAACTCCGACTGGTCAGCACGCAAGGCTCAGTCCTCGAGGAAACGCGGAAAGCAAGGTGGGGCCCTTTCAAGGTTACGCCAACGAAGTTTTCGCCCACCTCTGTCCAGTATGTTCCTACCCAGCAAAACTGACGAACTCACATGTAATATTCAGACGAGGAGAGACTACAAAGAGTGCTCTATGTTTTGTTTCATTGAAACACGGCTTAACCCTGACATCCCTGACAACCACCAGGCTTCATGGTACACAGAGCTGACCGCACTGCTGACTCAGGCAAGCAAAGGGGCGGTGGTGTGTGTTTCTTCGTCAACACACGCTGGTGCTCCGATGTCAAAGTGCTGTCAGTTGCCTGGTTCCCTGACGTGGAGTTCCTAACCATCCAGTGCCGACCCTTCTACCTCCCATGCGAAATTCCCCCAGTGACGCTGATCGCTGTGTACATACATACCACAGCGAACCACTCCGCCGCACTTGGTCTGCTAGTACACGAAATTATCAAGTGCAAGAACAGTTGGCCTGACTCTACCATCATTGTTGCTGGTGATTTTAACAAAGCCAGCCTCAAGAAAGAAATGCCAAAGCTGTACCAGCAAGTGGACTGTCCAACACATGGTGACAAGACCCTCGACCACTGCTACACCTCCATCAAGAAGGCGTACCACTCGATCTGCCGTGCGCCTTTGGGACAGTCCAACTACAGCATGATTTTTCTGGTGCCAGTGTGCCGGGGACTTAAATGAATATACCGACACAGTGTGTGATTATATTTCATTCTGTGAAAGTGTTTGCATTCCATCAAGAAATATCAAAATATTTTCAAACGACAAAATTTGGTGTAATGGGGCTGTTAGGCAAAACCTAAAGGAAAAAGAGAGAGCTTTTCGCGAAACTGATGATAGAATAGTCCACAATAAGGCAAAAAGAAGTGTTGAAAAATGCATTAAAAAGGCAAAGTTTTTATATCTGAAAAAATAGAAGAAAACCTGTCTGCAAACAATTCTAGGAATGTATGGACCAGACTGCAGAACATCACTGATTATAAAATGACCCACCAGACAGTCGACAGCGCTGACAGAACTCTTCCAGACAAACTCAACACATTCTACTCCAGATTCAACAAACCATTGTCTACTTCTGACGTGGTTGCACCCCAAATCACCCCCACTCCCCCTTTCATAGTCCAAGAGAATGAAGTCAGACGCCACTTCAGTCATCTGAAAATGAGAAAAGCCGCTGTTCCTGACAACATCTCACCAGGCCTTTTGAGAAAGTGTGCAGTCCAACTATCTAGTGTCTTCACTGACATATTTAACATGTCCCTTCAGTCTTGTGTGGTGCCACACTGCTTTAAGAAATCAACATTCCTGTTCCAAAAAAAGCACAGCCTAGTTGTCTTAATGATTATTGTCCTGTAGCCATAACATCAGTCGTAATGAAAACATTTGAACCCTTGATTCTGCAATTCCTAAAAACCTGCATTCCTCCATCTTTTGATCCCTTTCAGTTCGCCTATAGAGCTAACAGATCAGTTGAAGATGCCATTAGCATAGGTCTCTACCACGTCCACAGACATCTCGAAAATTGTAACAGCTGTGCCAGGATCCTTTTCATTGACTACAGCTTTGCGTTCAACACAATAGTGCCATCAAAACTATATTTTAAACTGAAAGACCTCTCGCTGCCTGAATCAGTTTGTACATGGATCCTAAATTTTCAAAGATGCAGACCGCAAGTTGTTGAAGTTGGTGACTTCACCTCCTCCACATGTGTTCCCCACTGTTGTACTCACTATTCACACATGACTGTGCAGCTCAAAATGAATGTAACACCGTGGTCAAGTTTGCCAACAATACTACTCTAGAAGGGCTGATTTCAAACAGTGATGAGTCAAAATATAGGGAAGAAGTACTGGAATGTGTCAGCTGGTGTGATCAAAACAACTTAGAACTCAACGTATTAAAAATCAAAGAATTAATTTTAGATTTCAGGAAGACCAGATCTGACCCCCTACCACTTGTCATTAAAGACAAGCAAGTACAGATCAACAGCGACTTTAAATTTCTCGGACTGATCATTTCCAACAATTTCAAATGGGAGAAAAATACAGAAAAAATTGTTAAGAAAGCACAACAGTGCCTGTACTTTCTTCGGCGCCTCAAAAAGTTCGGAATTAAAAAAGAAATCATGGTTGATTTCTACCAAGCAGTCATTGAAAGTGAGCTAACCTTCGCTATTACTGTTTGATACAGAAACATTTCCAAGGCAGAAGTTGCAGCCCATAACAGAATCGTAAAAACTGCCACCAAGATTACCTGGGCTGATCTACCTTCTCTAGAAGACATACATTATAAGCGGCTACTCAAAAAAGCAAAATCAATCAGCCAGGACGAATCACATCCAGCTATTGGTATTTTCGAGATGCTCCCCTCTGGTCGACGGTACAGAAGTATAAGGACGAAAACCAATCGCTTTGCCAATAGCTTTTTCCCCAAAGCAGTCAATGCTCTGTCTCTCGAACAAATCCAGTGTGATGAATAGAATTGCACAATCAACAACCATCTACCTGAAGATCTAGTCATCAACCCCATCCACATGTAATACTCAGCTTCTGTTCAAATGTGTGTGTGTGTGAGAGAGAGAGAGAGGGTTTGTGTGTGTGTGTGCGTGCATGTGTGAGTATGCACAAGTTTTTATATTGATATGTACTTGTTTCCTAATTTCTACTGTATCTGTGTTTATGTATGATTTACGATTTATGTTCGTATCTTGTTATGTACTATCCCCCTGAATATTCCTTGTGACCCCGGTACACTTGTTAATAAAGACATTCTATTCTATTCTAATTCTGGGCACCAAAAAACATTAACAAAAACCCTTTTTTTCTGGCTGCAGTTGAATCCCACCAACACACTGGCCCTGACCAACGCCATGGTGTTTGTGAAAAACCCCAAGGCCATGTGTCAGCAGGTGCACCAGATGATCAAGGAACTCACAGCCAAGATACAGACCCTTAAAGCCAAGGTGGACAGCACAGGTGGGTGTGTTAGCGGTTCATTTGTTTCCAGTCTCTTTCACATGAGTGATTTCAGACAAGGGGGTTAGATGAGGGTCTGGGGGGGGGGGGGGGGGGGGGGGTTAAGGAGGAGGAAAGAGGGAGGAGTGTGATTTTTTTTTTTGAAAAGGAAGCTGATGGTGGTGTGGTGAAATGTAGAAGGCGTTAGTTATGTTAATGGTTAACTCACTCCGGACGAAAGGCCCTGATCGAGGCCCAGCTGTTTGTTTCAGACGAAGGGCCCCATTCGGGGCCTTAAATAGTTTTGAATTTTTGTTTTGGAGTAGCGTCTAATTTCCATAATGACATTATGAGCTAAGACTATCTTCACTGACCTTTCCACTCTCCACTGCCACCAGAAATGCAGTGTGTGTTGCTGTGCTTGAGAGCAGGAGAGTTATTTTCACACTGACTGGTTCATGTGAATAGTGCATGTCAACAATGGCATCTGACCCACTTTCGTCTCAGTCACAAGGCAGACAACAGACTTAGAGGAAGGGGCCCTATTGCAGCAGTGTACCTTTCTGAAGTTAATCTGTTTCAAACTCTTTGTGCTTTCTTGGATTCATTTACAAGTCATCAGTGTGTGCAGATTTCGAACAAAAATATGGATACTGTATCATGTGTATGACAGCATGAGAAGGGAGGAAGTTTTGTTTTGTCCCCAACAAACTCGTTATGTTACTGATCACTTTGGAAGTTTTTAGTTTATAAATTCTACCATTTGTTTTTTGATGATTGTTTTTTTCTTACCCATACAAATGGGTCGTCTGTGGGGAAAGTCAGGGGAGCTAACTGGCAGTACTAACACAAACATGCAAGAAACAACAACCAAAAAACAACAACAAAACACGCAATTTGACCACATTTACGAGGTGGTCAACGTTGTCAGTTATGGTCAACAATGAACAGCAGAAAGTAATGATTAGCTAATGGTCAGGTTCTGCCAAGAATTGTATAACCATCACAGAGTAGTTCAGTTTGAACACAAAGGTCAGCAGTTATCAACAGTGGTCAGGCAGTGATCATAAAAAACTCATGAAGACATCACAATACAAAAATCTGAACACTTTGGGGTTGTGGTCAACAGTGGCCATTGACCTGGGGGAACATTGACCTGGTGGAGCAAAGACCTACAAAATGTAAATTTTGGGGAACGTAGAGCTGAGGGAACATAGAGATGACTTATAGATTCCCCTCCTCACTGTTTCCGATGCACTAGACTTACGTGTTTATTTACTTATCTGTTCATTCTTTCATTTATTCCCTTCAACCATATAGGTATGTCACAAGAGAGGAGCTTCAATGCAGGCTATTACAGTTTGACTTCCCCGCCTTTTATTTGCATCTGTAAATTTGTGGTGGACGGGAGAGGAAGAGGTGGGAGGATGGGTCAGTAAAAGGCTAGCCTAGAACAACGCCCCTCCAGACCCCACCAAGATGAGATTTTTCCGTATATTTATGGAAATATATAAATCTGAGAGACCCACAAGGGTCAATCCTGAGATCCATGTAAATCCATTGTGAAAATCAAGGGGCATATGTATGTGTGATTGGTTTGTTTTTCGTTGAGCGGACTTGCACATCGATCCATATTCTCAAACGGTTTGGATTTTTTTTTTAATTCAAAATGCAGCAAACTTTATGTTTAGTGAACCATTTGAAAACACAACTCAACGCCATAATTTTCTTCACATTGCATGCATGAATCTGAATCTGACTCTAAATTTAATACATTCAGAAACAGAAAAGTTCTTCAGTCGGTTTTCTCCGTTTATATACCCTGTAGTAAACGGGCTTTTTGAGAAGAGAGTGACTTCTCAGAGCGCCGAACTCGGACATATGTTTCATAACCGTGGTGGTTGATTGAAGTCATGTCCGTAATGCTGATCATGACAGAAGGTGATCTCTATGTGGCACATGTTTGTTGAGACCACTGTGAAACACACACACACACAACACAACACAACACAACACAACACAGCACAGCACAGCACAGCACAGCACAGCACAGCACAGCACAGCACAGCACACACACACACACAACATAACACACACACACACAACACAACAACACAGCACAGCACAGCACAGCACAGCACAGCACACACACACACACACCACACACACAACATAACACACACACACACACACACACGTTTGATAGTTTTACCATGCTACGCATTTGTGAAAAGGCTGGTGTCTATTCAGACACATTCACTCTCATGCGTGGAGAAATACTCTCACATAAATTATGACACAAGGGGGAAGGGGGGGTATGGGGGTGATGACCCAGAACGTCCCCAGGGGACATTTCAGGACACTAAAGTGACCCCCGGGGGACGATGTAGGACACTGACAAATCTCCTAGGGGACAATTTGGGACACTAAAGTGACCCCCGGGGGACGATTTAGGATACTGACAAATCTCCTAGGGGACAATTTGGGACACTGACAAGACCCCAGGGGACCTACATGAGGGGGGGGACAATTTTGGACGTTACACCTGGATTCAAACCCAGACCTGTAGGGCACTGTATTGGCGAAGTGTCTTAACCATTCTGCCACCTTCCTCCTTTTACATAGAGTTTATTTTATCACTTAAGTATTACGCAGTTCCTCTGTGGATGTCACATTAAGACTCAGGTGGAGGAGGTTTTGTGGTGAGGACTATGTGTGTGTGTGTGTTTGGAAAGGTGGACATTCTTCAGAGTAATAATTCTTCATTTTTGTTTGTTTTATTAAAATTACTTGTTTATTTTTGAGTGAGCATAATTTTACTTTTGGTATGTTGATGTTCTTTGACTTGTCAGCTGTTTAATCCTTGATACCCCCCTGCCCCTTCTCCACACACACACACACACACACACACACACAACACCCACCCACACACCCACACACACACACACACACACACACACACACACACACACACACCACACACACACACACACACACACACACACATAAACACACACTACTGTCCCATCCCTCCACACCAGACACACACACAGACACCCACAAGGTCACACACTCCATCCCCCTGTCCAACCTTCAGCTGTACAACGGAGAGTCATGGGAGCTGCTGGCTCGGCGGTGGGGCAAGCTGGAGAAGGACTTTCTGCTGAAGACTGGCCAGTTCCAGGTCAACAAGATCCCTGACATCTACGACTGCATCAAGTACGACCTGCAGCACAACCAGCAGACACTGCAGTTTGAGCGCGCTCACGAGTTGCACATGTGTTCTAAGGCCCTGGCAGACATCATCATTCCGCAGGTATTGTGTTGCATTGTATTGCACCATTGTCCCGGAAAACGGAGTATCTCTGCCTACACGGCAGGGTAAAAAAACGTTCATATGCATAAAAGCCCACTTGTGTACATACGAGTGAATGTGGGAGTTGCAGCCGGCAAATGAAGAAGTGTTGCACCACTCTTTTTGTCACAGCAGAATTCTCTGTGTGAAATTTGTGTTGCTTTCCACAGGGAGAGCGCGTCGCTACACTGAGAGTGGCACCCTTTTTTTCTGTCTTTGATTTTATTTGTTTTCCTGTCAAAGTGGAATTTTCTTCAGAATCCTGCCAGGAACAACCCTTTTGTTGCCGTGGGTTCTTTTGCGTGCGCTAAGTGCATAATGCACATGGGACTTCAGTTTATCATCTCATCTGAATGACTAGCTTCCAGACCACCACTCAGGGTCTAGTGGATGGGGAGAAAATACTGGCAACTATGGGATTCAAACCAGTGCACTCAGATTCTCTCGCTTCCAAGGCCAACTCTCCACAACCCCACATCTGGGATGTTAGGCTACGATTCCTCGCAGTCCCACACTGTCTCACAGTTGTTGTTGACATCATCATTCAGCAGGTAATTGGGTTGTTAGCCTACCATTTCTCACAATCACACACTTTCTCACAATTGTTAACATAATTCCGCAGGTGTTGGGGTTGTTAGCCTACCATTTCTCACAATCACACACTTTCTCACAATTGTTAACGTAATCATTCCACAGGTGTTGGGGTTGTTAGCCTACCATTTCTCACAATCACACACTTTCTCACAATTGTTAACGTAATCATTCCGCAGGTGTTGGGGTTGTTTGCCTATGATTTCTTGCAATCCCACACTTCTCACAGTTGTTGTTGACATCATTATGTAGATATTCGGGTTGTTAGCCTATGATTTCTTGCAATCCCACACTTCTCACAGTTGTTGTTGACATCATCATTACATAGGTATTCGGGTTGTTAGCCTATGATTTCTTGCAATCCCACACTTCTCATAGTTGTTGTTGACATCATCATTATGTAGGTATTCAGGTTGTTAGCCTATGATTTCTTGCAATCCCACACTTCTCATAGTTGTTGGTGACGTCATCATTCTGCAGGTAGTGGGGTTGTTAGTGTTAAAAGGTGGGGTAGTAGAGTAGTGGTGGGGGCAGGGGTTGAGTAGGGGTAGGTGTAGAAGGTGAAGAGGTAGAGTAGGATAACAGGCAGAGGATAGGTGCACAATCCACTCTCTCCTCGTACCACAGCAGGGTCTTTTAGAAAGATGAATTGAGGTGTTTATTTCTCTAACTTAACAGCACACAGCCCCCTGGTATTGTCTTGTCAGTCTGGCTCTTTTGGCTTCTTCTTGGCAAGGCAGAAAGTGACGAAACCCCTCTGCATACTGGTTTTATTCTCTCTCACCCATTCACTCAATGCAAATTATCTTACAACCCAGATCTTCCCAATTGGTTGAGGTTAACTGACCAATCAGCCAAGTACACTACCAGACCCTCCCACACTGGTTGTGGAGGAAACTAACCAATCTGGAACCAGCAGTGCTAGACTTTACACTTTTGATGCTTTCCCACGGAACCCACACTGACAAGGAGAAGGGGAAGGAGGGGGGTGGGGAGGGGGGTGGAGGTGACGAAAATGGGAAGGGAAAGGGGAGGAAAGATCGCTCAGCCCTGATTCTGTTCTAAATAGCTCATGATAAACACACCATACCACACGGTTACCATTGAAGCAGATGCCATCCTGCCAGAGATCAACAGGGATAGCACGCACACACTCTGGTAGTGTCATGTGTGGTAAATATCAGAATCAGAGAGGAAGGGTCAACAAGGGAGAAAGCGGGTGTGATGTTGATGGAAAGGAAATGGAAAAGGGCAGGGGACTGTAAACATCTATGGCCTGACATCTCAAGAGACATCACATTTAATTAGTATTTATATTCCACAATAACTTGCTTCCTCTGGACTCAGTGCTAGAGGGGGTGAGGAGGGAGAGGGGGTGTAAGCAGAGATAGATGCCAGGGAGGGGGGCCTGTAGGGGTAAGGGGGGTGAAAAGGAGAGGGGGGCTTAGGATAAATGGGGTGCCATCCTATGAAGTATCAACGCCCATAATTTCTGGTCTTGCTATCTCGGCACTCTGTGGCCAAGGGTAAAGGGGATGGGGGAAGGGAGAGATGGTAGAAAAAAAGGGGGGTGGGGGGTGGGGGTGAAGGGGGTTTACAGCCTGTCCGAGGAAGGAGTTCATTTAGTGTATTGGTAAGAAGAGAAGGGGGAAGGAAGGAGAGGATGGGGGATGGGAGTAGGAGGGGTCTGTCAGTAAGCAACGTGTGCTGCAAAATCTCTACCATTGGTGCCTGACACACTATAACATCCACCCCTTGCTTTTGAAAGCAATGTCCTCATTGCTGCAGATCGCATACAAATCAATCACTTCATGCAAATGGTGAGACTAGTTCCCTATCCAAGAGCATTAGTAATCAACACAAGTAGTTCACCCAGAGAGGGGACCTAAGCATAAGAATCCTACCTCTCTGTTCTCAACTCCTGGCTGATCGAGGACCATCCTTTTAGGGTGGGTGCTGAACCCAAATATTCCTGAAGCAAGGAACTTGAGTGGAGGACATTAACGGATAGACAAGTTACCCGCAATCTGTTACTTCTGAACCGCACTACAAGGTAATTTCGTGGGGTTCGAATGTATACCTTTGTTCGTCCGAGCACTCCTACGGGCTGGAACCTGAGAACTGCTTGACCCACTTCGCGCATCATCGTCATGACTCTGGTCTGATGCTGAAGGAACCTCGGGTCTCACCACCGGAGAGGACCCTTGGATGGGAATCAGAACCCATCCGTCATCACTTTCATCATCACTGTTCTCAACCCTGTTTGGTTTGGCCTGTCCTCCTGTCTTTTCTACTGGTGACAGAAACTGAGGTGGGGCAGTGACAAGGAGAAGGTCTGCACGGTTCAGGGTGAACTCACGCCCACCCGTGAATGGACGCACTACATATACAGGCGTGTTGCTGAAAGGACGAGCAGTCACTATGTGCAAGTCTGGAAGCCACCGATCTTGAATCTTTCTCCTTCCAGTTCCCCGGTTCTTTATACGGACCATGTCACCTACAGCCAGTGACATGTCTGTGCAAGGCTGCTGTTTGTCAGCACGATCCTTGGCCACCTTGTGGAGATGGTTCTGAACCTTGGAATGAGCCTCAAGAAGCCTGGCCCGATGTTGGCGGACCCAGTCTGTGGCTCTTGTGGCAGCAGCTGGTTCCCGACCTAAGAGAACATCGACTGGTAGTCGGGGATCCTGCCCAAAGAGAAGGTAGTGAGGAGAGAATCCTGTTGTGGAATGGGGCGTGTTGTTGTAAGCCTGTACAACCTCCTGCAAATATACCGGCCACCTTTTCTTTTGTTCGGCTGACAGTGTTCTGAGAAGATCATGGAGGGTGCGATTGAAACGCTCACACTGCCCATTCCCCTGAGGATGGTATGGAGTTGTCCTGGATTTGTGGATTCCATACATGTCACAAAGGGATCGAACCAAAGCTGATTCAAAATCCCTCCCCTGGTCACTGTGTATCCTCTCTGGCACCCCGTAACGACTGAACCATTCTTTCACAAGACCCTGGACAACTGTGTTTGCCTCCTGATTTCTGGTGGGGATAGCTACTGTGAATTTGGTAAAATCATCCGTCATTACCAGTACATTTTCCCGACCATCACTTGCCATCTCTAGCTTTGTGAAATCTATGGCTAGGATCTGCAGAGGACGACTGGCATGAATGTGCCCCATAGCTGGTTTTGCAGTGGCTCTCCTGTTCACCAGACAACGAGGACAGCGATCAATGTACTGCTGCACATCTTTTGCCATTCCCGGCCAATAGACTCGCTGCTGCAACAGACTCAGAGTTCTGTCCAGCCCTTGGTGGCCCATTTTGTCATGTAGCTCATATAAAACTGTGGGTCGGAGTGTGGTGGGAAGTACAATCTGCTCGACATTGCCCCAGCTGGGGTCTATGACATGCCTGACTAACACGCTATCCCTCACCTCAAGCCTGCGATACTGTCTCAACAAGGACTGTTCAACAGCTGACCTCTCCCTTGGCTTGCTAGGCCACAACTTCAAGACTGAGTTCAACTGGGGATCCTCCATTTGTGCCCTGGCCAGATCCTGCCGTGACAAGGTCGGCATTACTGGTGTCCCTGAATCAATGGTTGTCACCTTCTTATCACTGCCTTCCCGCTTGGTGACACGTGAACTCTGACACCAAACCTCTCGCAGGCTGGCAACTTCCGGGGGAACCTGTGTTCCACCTTGGTGAAACACCAAGTGAGAAGGAAGTCGAGACAGGGCATCAGCCCTGTTATCCCTACCAGGCCTGTATTTGACTTCAAAGTCAAATTGAGCTAACTGCGCAGCCCATCTCTGCTCTAACGCACCAAGCTTGGAAGATTTAAAATGAGCTAAAGGGTTGTTATCTGTGAACACTTCAAATTTTGAGCCCAGAAGATAGCCCCTGAATTTCTCAGTCACTGCCCATTTCAGTGCCAACATCTCTAATTTGAAGCTGCTGTAGTTGGCCTCATTTTTCTCTGTGGGGCGCAGCCTGCGGCTGGCATATGCTACGACCCTAGTAGTCCCATCTGGCTGCTTCTGACTAAGAATTGCACCAAGGCCCTCAAAGCTGGCGTCAGTCTCCAGGACGAAAGGCCTTGAGAAGTCAGCAAAAGCTAGAACCTCAGATCCAGTAAGTGCCTGCTTTAGCTGATCAAAAGCCACCTGGTGTTCTTCTTGCCATGCCTGGCTGATAGATGCCAGTTTCCCTTTCTTGCCACTGGAATGCTGGTTGACAAGACTATGAAGTGGTCCAGCAATTTTGGCATAGTTCTTCACAAACCGCCGATAATACCCAGCAAACCCCAGAAAAGAACGAAGTTCCCTGACATTTGATGGTGTGGGCCAGTTCTGCACTGCTTCAGTTTTCTCAGTCTGACAACTGATCCCTTGGGCAGAGATAGTATGCCCCAGATAGTCAACCTTATGTCGCAACAACTGGCACTTCTCTAGCTTTATCTTCAAACCAGTCTCTTCAATTCTCATCAAAACTCTTTCCAGATGTTGCAAATGTTCTTCAAAAGTTTTAGAGAACACAAGCAAGTCATCCAGATACACCAGGAGAAAACTGAAAAGGAAGTCTGACATGACTGAATTCATGAGACGCTGAAATGTGGCAGGTGCGCCAGACAACCCAAAAGGCATTCTAGTATACTCATACAGCCCAAATGGAGTGATGAAGGCTGTCTTTGGTTGATCTAGTGAGTCCATGGCTATCTGATGATACCCACTTGCAAGATCCAAAGTTGAGAAGAATTGTGCGCCAGTGAGCGCATCAAAACTTTCCTGGATTCTGGGCAAGGGGTATGCATCCTTCACAGTTTTGCTGTTCAGCCGCCGATAATCAACACAAAGGCGCACTGACCCATCCTTCTTGCGGACTACAACAATTGGGGCTGCATATGGGCTGTGGCTTTCTTTCACTACCCCCTTTTCTATGAGATCCCGTATATGCTCCCTGACCTCTTGAAAATCCCGAGGGGGAATGGGTCGGTATGTCTGAGCAACTGGGACATCATCTGTGGTTGGAATTTTGTGCACCTCCCTGTCTGTAAAGCCAATGTCTGCCCCTTCGGATGAAATGACATGCTTATATCTAACAAGGAGATCCAAGACCTGCCGCTTCTGCTCCTCTGACCCTTCAAAGCCCTGCAACTGTGAGTTCAAAGACTCACCTGTCCCCTCTGCCTGACTGGGTGACTGATTCTGCACAACAATCTCTTCCGAGTTGACCTGCAAATGGGGCGTTTCTCCTGATTCTACCGACTCAACCGCATGCAGGACTGCAACTGGAGTTCTGGAATCCAAAACAATATCATCATCAGACAAGTTTGCAACTCTAATATACCTAGAAGTGTTGTCAGTGCCAACTAAAGTGGGGACAACAAACAAGCCTGGGGGTAGGGGGTGACTAGAGGGTTCTGCAAGCAGTTTTCTAAAGGGTCTTTCTATGCCACTTATCTTCATACACATCAAACTGCAACCCGGAACCCGTGTTCTACCCACTACTCTAGCAATGCCCCGGACAGAAGTGCAATGGGCACGTACTTCACTGATGACTGGTTGCAGACAAGGTGGAAAATTTGCATCATAAATTTTCTCACTACTGAGGGGAGAAAGAACCTGCTGCAAAACATTCATACCTAGGATAGCAGGGGTATGCTGTTTGCGCACATAGATGGAGGGGTCAGCTGAATCCTTTACAACCAACAGGGATGCCTGGCATTTCTTCCCAAATACCTCTACCTCTCCTTCCAACAAACCAACATATGGAATGTCTAGCCCATTGGCTGCCTTGACAGTCAGCCAACTCGTTTGCTGGAGAGGAACCTTACCTAACTGCTGTCTGTACCAAGATTCTGAGATAGTACTAACTTCACTACCTGTATCCACTAATGCCTTAACTTCCCTCCCCTCTATCACCATGACTGTTTGTGGGCATCGACCTGTCAAGTTGGTAAAGCTAGCCTTGGTGTTCGCCTCCACTGTTTGGCTTCTCACAGCAGAGGCATCTAGTTTCCCCCCTGGCTAGGGCGGTTCTGCTGCTCATCCCTCTTCCTTTTTCTGCAGTCCCGTTTGATGTGGCCAAGCTTTTGGCAGTAGTAACACCGCCCGTCGTTCACTGGTGCCTGGGTCGTCGATCTTGGGAGGGCCACAGGGGATGGTCCAGGGACTGTGCGCTCCTGCAGGGTTGCCATGGCAGTCTGCATGGCCTGGACAGACTCCGTGAGCGAGGCCAGTTGTCTCCTCAGTTCCATCACCTCTGGCGATGGTTGTGGCACCAGCTGATGCTGGAAAACTGCTGGCATGGCATCTTCTGGTTCGCCCTCTTCCCGGGTCCATCTGAGGGCTTCGTCCCGGATGGTGCAGAAAGTGGTGCTGTCCCGCTCCCGAACGAGGCGCCGTAGCTCTCTCTTGAGTGGAGCAGAGGTCAGGCCCTCGATGAACCTGTCACGAAGCATCTCCGCTGAGACGTCGTCTCCATCTCGTTCGTTGATCCGGGCCTCCATGTTCCTCAGCTCTTGCGCAAACTCAAGAACGGATTGTCCTGGTGCCTGACGTCTGCCATGGAAGGCTGACATCAACCCTGTCAGAGGCCGGCTGTCTCCAAAGGTCCTCCTTAAGATTTCCAAGACCTTCTGTGGTGTGTTGATCTCGTCTCCTGTGTATGCCAGTACTTCGCGTCTGGCCTTCCCCTGCAGGTGACGGATGATGAAATCCACTGCCACTGGATTGGCTATCCGGTAAGCCTCCAGGACTCTGCTGACCTCTGCAATGAAATCCTCTGCAGGCCCATCAGCAGACTCTCCTGAGAAGTGGGGTAGCTTAGGTGGTGCCCACCACTGTGTTCCAGCTACCTGTTGACCTTCGTCTGCCATTTCGTGTTGTCTTAGGGTCTTGCTTGGGCTGTGTTGGGCTGCGTTGAGCTGCGTTGGGCTGCGTTGGGCTGTGTGCTGCTAAAGCTAAGAGACACCTCACCTGCTGATCCTGTCGGCGACGCCAAGTTGTTAAAAGGGGGGTAGTAGAGTAGTGGTGGGGGTAGGGGTTGAGTAGGGGTAGGTGTAGAAGGTGAAGAGGTAGAGTAGGATAACAGGCAGAGGATAGGTGCACAATCCACTCTCTCCTCGTACCACAGCAGGGTCTTTTAGAAAGATGAATTGAGGTGTTTATTTCTCTAACTTAACAGCACACAGCCCCCTGGTATTGTCTTGTCAGTCTGGCTCTTTTGGCTTCTTCTTGGCAAGGCAGAAAGTGACGAAACCCCTCTGCATACTGGTTTTATTCTCTCTCACCCATTCACTCAATGCAAATTATCATACAACCCAGATCTTCCCAATTGGTTGAGGTTAACTGACCAATCAGCCAAGTACACTACCAGACCCTCCCACACTGGTTGTGGAGGAAACTAACCAATCTGGAACCAGCAGTGCTAGACTTTACACTTTTGATGCTTTCCCACGGAACCCACACTGACAAGGAGAAGGGGAAGGAGGGGGGTGGGGAGGGGGGTGGAGGTGACGAAAATGGGAAGGGAAAGGGGAGGAAAGATCGCTCAGCCCTGATTCTGTTCTAAATAGCTCATGATAAACACACCATATCACACGGTTACCATTGAAGCAGATGCCATCCTGCCAGAGATCAACAGGGATAGCACGCACGCACTCTGGTAGTGTCATGTGTGGTAAATATCAGAATCAGAGAGGAAGGGTCAACAAGTGAGAAAGCGGGTGTGATGTTGATGGAAAGGAAATGGAAAAGGGCAGGGGACTGTAAACATCTATGGCCTGACATCTCAAGAGACATCACGTTTAATTAGTATTTATATTCCACAATAACTTGCTTCCTCTGGACTCAGTGCTAGAGGGGGTGAGGAGGGAGAGGGGGTGTAAGCAGAGATAGATGCCAGGGATGGGGGCCTGTAGGGGGTAAGGGGGGTGAAAAGGAGAGGGGGGCTTAGGATAAATGGGGTGCCATCCTATGAAGTATCAACGCCCATAATTTCTGGTCTTGCTATCTCGGCACTCTGTGGCCAAGGGTAAAGGGGATGGGGAAAGGGAGAGATGGTAGAAAAGGGGTGGGGGTGGGGGGTGAAGGGGGTTTACAGCCTGTCCGAGGAAGGAGTTCATTTAGTGTATTGGTAAGAAGAGAAGGGGGAAGGAAGGAGAGGATGGGGGATAGGAGTAGGAGGGTCTGTCAGTAAGCAACGTGTGCTGCAAAATCTCCACCATTGGTGCCTGACACACTATAACATTAGCCTACCATTTTTCACAGTCTCACACTTGCATGTAATTGTTGTCATCCTTCCTCCCTCTTTCTCCTCTTCTTTTTCTCTCTCTTGTTTCTATAAGATTTGCATTATGAAAAAAACAAGAAACCTACCACAATGACAAAGAAAATGTTTTCAGTGGAAAAAACATAAGAGGGACTTTCCAAGCTTTCTCACACATTGTGACTGACCACGCAGAATGACACCAACTACACCATCAGTGTGTTCATTGCATACCAATATTTTTAAGAGGGCACTGACTACAAAGAACATGTTGAGCATTTAAGTCCACAGTGTGATTTACAGCTTCTTCATCCGCCATCTTACCTGAACAATTGATCACTGTAGGAATCATTCAGTATGTGATATATTTTTTTTTTATTATAAAGTATCCAAGCAGTAAAGTCGAGTAAAAAAAATGGGGAATAGGTTAAAAGTTTGACAGATAGAAATAAAAAAGTTGTTTGGATGTTAGTGAAATGTAGGTCTGATGTTGCTCAGACTGTCTAGCTGTGCATTCACTTACTGGTCAGTGCAACATTTCAGTAGATCTACAACAAAATCTTGTTTTAGAATGAGAAAATATAATGATTTTTGATCAACTTATGCTCTTAACAGATTGTCCAATTGCAGTGATTCAGTTGGTTTAAATGAAAGAAAATAACCCTGAGACAGGCAGTCAGCAACATTATATGATTTGATGAGCCTGTGTTTGACAGCGTATTTCAGAGATTGACATAAGCTTACGGTTAGGTCAACAGCAGAGTGAGAGTTGTATGACCAATGGTTTCTCCACTGTAGTAGGAATTCATTCACAGCTAAGTCTTTTCTGAAGTGACTCTGACCCTCACACGAGGAGGTAAGATTGCACTGGCTCTTGGTACTGCAGCCTTGGGCACCACTTGATCTTCGGGGACAGTCCCAAAGCTGACTGTCCTAAAAGCCCTCTCGGCCGAGAGATGGGGATGTAACTTGTTCAAGACACTCTCCACTATAATCAAATTCTAGCCTGGGACATCAGTTGCCTCCTCTGCTGTTCTGATGGCCCTAGTCAGACACGACAATCACACATACAAGACCATCATGTGTACACAACTATCATCATGCTTACACAGCGTACACAGCTATCATACATACATACACAAGTATCATTCGTACATGACTATGATATATACAGAACTATCATACATTTGTACACACTATCATACGTCCATGCTGTGACCGAACAGGAGTACGGGATCACAGTGGAGGAGAAGCTGCACATTGCCCAGAATTACTGCTCCATGTTCCTCAGCAAGATCCGCAGTGACTTCCAGCAGGCCATCAGCGTCAGTGGGGAAGACTCCATCACACGCCTTGATTCCCGGTAACATACCAGTGTCTGTTGATATCAGTTATACTCCACCACACGCCTCAACTCCCAGTAACATACCAGTGTCTGTTGATATCAGTTATACTCCATCACACGCCTTGATTCCCGGTAACACACCAGTGTTTGTTGATATCAGTTATACTCCACCACACGCCTCAACTCCCAGTAACACACCAGTGTTTGTTGATATCAGTTATACTCCACCACACGCCTCAACTCCCAGTAACACACCAGTGTCTGTTGATATCAGTTATACTCCACTACACGCCTTGATTCCCGGTAACACACCAGTGTCTGTTGATATCAGTTATACTCCACCACACGCCTCAACTCCCAGTAACATACCAGTGTCTGTTGATATCAGTTATACTCCACCACACGCCTCAACTCCCAGTAACACACCAGTGTCTGTTGATATCAGTTATACTCCACCACACGCCTCAACTCCCAGTAACATACCAGTGTCTGTTGATATCAGTTATACTCCATCACACGCCTCAACTCCCAGTAACATACCAGGGTCTGTTGATATCAGTTATACTCCATCACACGCCTCAACTCCCAGTAACACACCAGTGTCTGTTGATATCAGTTATACTCCACTACACGCCTCAACTCCCAGTAACATACCAGTGTCTGTTGATATCAGTTATACTCCACTACACGCCTCAACTCCCAGTAACACACCAGTGTCTGTTGATATCAGTTATACTCCACTACACGCCTCAACTCCCAGTAACATACCAGTGTCTGTTGATATCAGTTATACTCCACTACACGCCTCAACTCCCAGTAACACACCAGTGTATGTTGATATCAGTTATACTCCACCACACGCCTCAACTCCCAGTAACACACCAGTGTTTGTTGATATCAGTTATACTCCATCACACGCCTCAACTCCCAGTAACACACCAGTGTTTGTTGATATCAGTTATACTCCACCACACACCTCAACTCCCAGTAACACACCAGTGTCTGTTGATATCAGTTATACTCCACCACACGCCTCAACTCCCAGTAACACACCAGTGTCTGTTGATATCAGTTATACTCCATCACACGCCTCAACTCCCAGTAACACACCAGTGTCTGTTGATATCAGTTATACTCCATTTCACGCCTCAACTCCCAGTAACACACCAGTGTCTGTTGATATCAGTTATACTCCACTACACGCCTCAACTCCCAGTAACACACCAGTGTCTGTTGATATCAGTTATACTCCACCACACGTCTCAACTCCCAGTAACACACCAGTGTTTGTTGATATCAGTTATACTCCACTACACGCCTCAACTCCCAGTAACACACCAGTGTTTTGTTCTTATTGGTTATACTCCACCACACACCTCAACTCCCAGTAACATACCAGTGTTTGTTGATATCAGTTATACTCCACTACACGACTCAACTCCCAGTAACACACCAGTGTTTGTTGATACCAGTTATACTCCACTACACGCCTCAACTCCCAGTAACATACCAGTGTTTGTTGATATCAGTTATACTCCACCACACGCCTCAACTCCCAGTAACACACCAGTGTTTGTTGATACCAGTTATACTCCACTACACGCCTCAACTCCCAGTAACACACCAGTGTATGTTGTTAACGGTTTGACTCCATCACACGCCTCGACTCTTGGTAACATACCAGTGTTTGTTGTTATCGGTTAGACTCCATCAAACGCCTCAACTCCCAGTAACAGACCAGTGTTTGTTGGTTACAATTAGACTCCATCACACGCCTCGACTCTTGGTAACATACTAGTGTTTGTTGGTATCGGTTAGACTCCATCACTTGTCTCAAGTCCCGGTAACACACCAGTGTATGTTGGTATCAGACTCCATCAAACGCCTCAACTCCCAGTAACAGACCAGTGTTTGTTGGTTACAATTAGACTCCATCACACGCCTCGACTCACGGTAACATACTAGTGTTTGTTGGTATCGGTTAGACTCCAACGCTCGCCTCAACTCCCAGTAACAGACCAGTGTTGGTTGGTATCGGTTATACTCCATCACACACCTTGACTCCCGGTAACATACTAGTGTTTGTTGGTATCGGTTATACTCCATCACACACCTTGACTCCCGGTAACATACCAGTGTTTGTTGGTATTGGTTATACTCCACCACATGCCTCGACTCCCAGTAACATACCAGTGTTTGTTGGTATCGGTTAGACTCAGTCACACGCCTCAACTCTCGGTAACATACTAGTGTGCGTTTGTATCGGTTAGACTCGGTCACACACCTCGACTCCTAGTAACACATTAGTGTCTGTTGGTTACAATTAGACCCCATCACATGGCTTGACTATAGGTAAGACCCTGGTATTTTGTTTGCATCGGTTAGACTCCATCACATGTCTTGACACATGGTGACACCTTAGTGTGTGTGTGTATCGGTTAGACTCCATCACATGTCTTGACACATGGTAACACCTTAGTGTTTGCATCGGTTAGACTCCATCACATGTCTTGACACATGGTGACACCTTAGTGTGTGTGTGTATCGGTTGGACTCCATCACATGTCTTGACACATGGTGACACCTTAGTGTGTGTTTGCATCGGTTAGACTCCATCACATGTCTTGACACATGGTAACACCTTAGTGTGTGTTTGTATCGGTTGGACTCCATCACATGTCTTGACACATGGTGACACCTTAGTGTGTGTGTGTATCGGTTGGACTCCATCACATGTCTTGACACATGGTGACACCTTAGTGTTTGTGTGCATCGGTTGGACTCCATCACATGTCTTGACACATGGTAACACCTTAGTGTGTGTGTGTATCGGTTGGACTCCATCACATGTCTTGACACATGGTAACACCTTAGTGTGTGTTTGTATCGGTTGGACTCCATCACACACCTGGCACACCTTGACTCCAGGTAGCACCCTAGTGTTCCTGGTAACAGGTTAGACTCTATCACACACCTGGCACACCTTGACTCCAGGTAGCACCCTAGTGTTCCTGGTAACAGGTAAGACTCTATCACACACCTGGCGCACCTTGACTCCAGGTAGCACCCTAGTGTTCCTGGTAACAGGTTAGACTCTATCACACACCTGGCACACCTTGACTCCAGGTAGCACCCTAGTGTTCCTGGTAACAGGTTAGACTCCATCACACACCTGGCACACCTTGACTCCAGGTAGCACCCTAGTGTTCCTGGTAACAGGTTAGACTCCATCACACACCTGGCACACCTTGACTCCAGGTAGCACCCTAGTGTTCCTGGTAACAGGTTAGACTCTATCACACACCTGGCACACCTTGACTCCAGGTAGCACCCTAGTGTTCCTGGTAACAGGTTAGACTCCATCACACACCTGGCACACCTTGACTCCAGGTAGCACCCTAGTGTTCCTGGTAACAGGTTAGACTCTATCACACACCTGGCGCACCTTGACTCCAGGTAGCACCCTAGTGTTCCTGGTAACAGGTTAGACTCTATCACACACCTGGCACACCTTGACTCCAGGTAGCACCCTAGTGTTCCTGGTAACAGGTTAGACTCTATCACACACCTGGCACACCTTGACTCCAGGTAGCACCCTAGTGTTCCTGGTAACAGGTTAGACTCCATCACACACCTGGCACACCTTGACTCCAGGTAGCACCCTAGTGTTCCTGGTAACAGGTTAGACTCCATCACACACCTGGCACACCTTGACTCCAGGTAGCACCCTAGTGTTCCTGGTAACAGGTTAGACTCCATCACACACCTGGCACACCTTGACTCCAGGTAGCACCCTAGTGTTCCTGGTAACAGGTTAGACTCTATCACACACCTGGCACACCTTGACTCCAGGTAGCACCCTAGTGTTCCTGGTAACAGGTTAGACTCTATCACACACCTGGCACACCTTGACTCCAGGTAGCACCCTAGTGTTCCTGGTAACAGGTTAGACTCTATCACACACCTGGCACACCTTGACTCCAGGTAGCACCCTAGTGTTCCTGGTAACAGGTTAGACTCTATCACACACCTCAACTCCCAGTAAAACACTAGTGTTTGTTGGTATAGGTTCTCTGATTTTGGATACTTACAGAAGATATTTCCTTACTTAAAATCAAATGTGGAACTTGACTTGTATATTTCAATGGCTTCTCACCATTTTCCTCAGTTGTGAAACTATAAAAAAAAATATGTGAGTCAGTTTCACTTTTGAATCTGTGTTAGGAAATTCCTTCCACATGCTACTGCGAACATCAGTGCCCAGCTAAGAAGTGAGTGTCCACCAGTTCTCAGTCCCACACTGGATTGGGATTTTTACTGCTCCCCCACCGCACCCCCACCCCCACCCCTCTCCCCATCCACAAGGCCTTGTGTGGTGGTCTGGATGCTAGTCTTTTAGATGAGATTATAAACCAAGGTCCCATGTACAGTATGCATTTAGCGCGCATAAAATAACTCACGGTGACAAAGGGATTGTCCCAGACAAAAGTCTGTAGGAAATGGAACATTACTTTGTTGATAAAACATATACATTTGCAGACAGACCACAACAGTAAAGAAATGGTTGGCACTGCACTGTAGCAAGTGCAACCCCCCAACTTCACACTGAGAAATCTGTTGTGATCAACAACAGCAACAAAACATCAAACATGTGTGTGTGTGTGTGTGTGTGTGTATACAGTGCAGTAGACTGCAGTACAATATAGTGCAATACAGTGCAGTAGACTGCAGTACAATATAGTGCAATACAGTGCAGTAGACTGCAGTACAATATAGTGCAATACAGTGCAGCAGACTGCAGTACAATATAGTGCAATACAGTGCAGTACACTGCAGTACAATATAGTGCAATACAGTGCAGTACACTGCAGTACAATATAGTGCAATACAGTGCAGTACACTGCAGTACAATATAGTGCAATACAGTGCAGTAGACTGCAGTGCAATACAGTGCAGTAGAATGCAGTACAATATAGTGCAATACAGTGCAGTACACTGCAGTACAGTATAGTGCAATACAGTGCAGTACACTGCAGTACAATATAGTGCAATACAGTGCAGTAGACTGCAGTACAATATAGTGCAATACAGTGCAGTAGACTGCAGTACAGTATAGTGCAATACAGTGCAGTACACTGCAGTACAGTATAGTGCAATACAGTGCAGTACACTGCAGTACAGTATAGTGCAATACAGTGCAGTACACTGCAGTACAATATAGCGCAATACAGTGCAGTAGACTGCAGCACAATATAGTGCAATACAGTGCAGTAGAATGCAGTACAATATAGTGCAATACAGTGCAGTACACTGCAGTACAGTATAGTGCAATACAGTGCAGTACACTGCAGTACAATATAGTGCAATACAGTGCAGTACACTGCAGTACAATATAGTGCAATACAGTGCAGTACACTGCAGTACAATATAGTGCAATACAGTGCATTGATGCAGGACCTTTGGATGCCATACAGTGCCTGCCACCAAGAGGAGAGGAAGAGCACAAGGCAGACAAAGCCAAGTGGCAGTCCTCCTCCCTGTGTCTTGCCTTGTGTCCTTCACTCAGCATGCATGCCCTGACAGGGACTGTAGACAAGTGCTTAGAGCAATGCAGTTTCACTGCTGAGGGTGCTGGTTTTCCCCCTGGGGTCGGTACCTGGTGGGTAAATGATGAAGATCAGGTGTTCTCTTTTTATTTGGGATCTCCCTGTTCAACGTAGGTGTAGACCTGCTTGCCCCTGAGTGCATCCATTGAGTGTGCATGCAGAAGATGAACTATGCGCGTTAAAGATCTTGTGTCAGTGTTGATGTTTGGTGGATTAAGGACACATGAACATTACCAGCATATATACTGCTCCTGGCTCCTCCCTGGACACAGAGTGTGGCTGCCCGCATGGCATGGTAAAGACAGTCATGGACGTAAAAGTCTCCTTGTTGGTACACAGGAACATGGGAGTTGTGGCCCACAAATGTGGGAGACGTGTTGTCCAGGCCTGAGTTGTTGTCGGCTTTCCCCACCAGCAACTTTTTTTTTGTTCCATTATCTTGTATTTTCTAAATGACATGAGCATCATTTACCTGCATCACATGTACAGTAAATTCAGTGTGTGTGAGAGAGAGAGATTGTGTGTGTGTGTGTGTGTTCTTCATTGATTTTATGTCTTTTCACTAAGAGTGATATAAGACAAAAACAAAAATGGAGTGATGGGGGGTTTAAAGTGAGAAGGGGGTGGTGGTGTAATGGGCTGGTCATGAGAAAAGTGTGTGTGTGTGTGTGTTTGAGATTGTGTGTGTGAGTCTGTGTGTGTGGTGTGTGTATGCATGTGCATGTGCAGGTATTTCTTAGGAAGTAGTTTTCTGGGAAATCGATAGAAAAAGAAATATCTATTTGTATACCTGTAAGTGTGTATATCAGCCTTAATTTGGCCCAACAAAAGTTGGTTTAGAAAACAGTATGATGAAACGCAAATTTTCAGTTCAGGCAGAGTGTCAAAGACTTGACCAGACATCAAAAACTGGGAAATCTGTTAAGAAGTATGTATGATCAGGCCTGTGTGTGGAACGGTTTTTATACTTTTTAAATGTCCACATGCCATGACATGGAAAAGGAGCACATGTGATTGCCAGCAGATTATCCAATGGGGTGGCAACACCGGGGCGATTTGTGAGGACACGCCTGTACTTTTCCAGCGAATCTCATATCCACTCTGTGATGAACATTCTGCGCTACGGAAATTTCATTGAAGTGAGTATGCTGCTAGCACGGGTCGCATCAGTGTCGTGAGAGAGTGGCATGGGATTTGCCTCCATGGCTTCCCCGTTACCCGCTTCATTGGTGTGTGACTGTGAGTGAAAGGAACGAGGTGCTCTGTCACCTTTTAACCTCTCTGCAAGTCTGCATTATATGAAGACTGTCTTTCCTGAGAATATTGAAAGTTCTTTAAGGGGGGGGCGGGGGGGGGTTAAAGCCTGTCAGCAAAGAAGAAGTACTGTTATGAATACTATCTTTTCTTTCAAATGTGTTTTTCAGGAACGCAGCATGTTGGTAGCTTCATTTTACACTATTGCCTTCAATAAGCTCAGGAGGTTTGACTGAATGAAATTTAAAAGCATGAATTTATCCATTTTATTCCAGACATTTTGCCAACAGTATAGAAGAGTGTGTGAAGCTGTGAAAGGGTTAATGAACCAGTGCTGACAAAGAATAAATGAAGGAGGTTGATTGTTCACCAGACGTTGAAAGGGTTAATGAACCAGTGCTGACAAAAAACTAACAAAGGAGGTTGACGGTTGGTTCATAAGACATTGAGAGGGTTAATAAACAAGTGCTGACAAAAAACTAAGGATATTGACAGTTGGTTCACCACACTTGAAAGGGTTAATGAACCGGTGCTGACAAAAAACGGTTGGTTCACCAGACGTGGAAAGGTTTAATGAATCAGTGCTAACAAAAAACTAACACAAAGGAGGTTGGTTTACCAGACGTTGAAAGGATGAATGAACCAGTGCTGACAAAGAATTAACAAAGGAGGTTGACAGTTGGTTCACCAGACGTTGAAAGGGTTAATGAACCAGTGCTGACAAATAACTAACGAAGGATGTTGACAGTTGGTTCAGCAGACATTGATTGGGTCAGTGAACCAGTGCTGACAAATAACTAACGAAGGAGGTTGACGGTTCACCAGACGTTGAAAGGGTTAATGAACCAGTGCTGACAAAGAACTAACAAAGCAGATTGACGGTTGGTTCACCAGAGGTCGGACAGTCAGTGGGAGGGGGCCGTTCATTTCCTGGACAGCACTGCCGAGTTCAACTACATGTCCCAGGTCATCTTCATGCTGTTTGAGGACTCTTCCAAGGTACCTGTCTCTTCTCTGCTGTCTGCTCAGCTTACTTACGAGTAAACTTCTTTTATTTCAATGTATATTTAAGAAATATTTCAAAAAAGTAAAAGATCCTATTGCCTTTTTCCACTGTAGGGGCAGTGAATATGTATCCACTCTGTCTAGGTGTTGGCCTGGGAAGATGGGGTCCAGTCCTCTCCTTCCTGCACTTTAACCTTTCCTGAGTGAAATGCAGTATCCATTCACACCTGGATGAGCAGAGATGCCAACTGTTATGATTTCGCCTTTCTCTTTTTTTTTCTTTTTTTTTTTTTTTTTTTTTGCCCCATCATCTGCACCGTTTCAGTGGCATTACTCCCATGCCACTCATTTAGATTCCCCCATACACGGCCACACCCGGGTTCATCCGTCAAAGTTCCAGCGTCAGCAGTCCACAGGGAACCATCAATGTTAGGTTGCCAGGATGCCACACACCAGAGGAGACCCTGCACTGCTGCTGAGTCACTTTGGTGGTGTTCAGTGGTGCCTGTTCTGATTTAACGTACTTAGGACACCACCTACTAAGCCCCCTACTAACGACAATAATGGCTTAGTCGCAGAGCCAGACTGAGTGAGCGTCCCTCCCAGAGTGGAGACCGCCACCATGTCCCTCAAACAACAGCCCCCCATGAATCCGCCGATACTGACGACATTGACAGGACTCACCCCAAGCACAGAAGTGGAGGGGTATCAAAACTGAGGTCACCATGAGAGCAGGGCATGAAAGGCCGCAGACTTTTGAGACTATTTTGTTTATATTGATGACGATGAAGGAGGAGGAGGATGACGATGATGATGACAATGTTGCTATGGAGGTCCATTTTGGTTTGGGACTGCGTGACAAGGCTGTACTCTACGCTTCCTGTCATAATGATATCCCGGCAATAACCAGGCCCGAGAGATACAGACACTTGCAGTGTTGGTCAGGTAATTAGAGCAACACACCCAAAGACGCATCCTTGAAGTGCATGACACTCGACTGTGTGGTCCCAGTCTCCCAAGTTAAGCCCACAGCACACTCAACTCTGGGTAGGAGCCGGCCACGGGCTGAAAAACCCATCTCCGCTGGGATTTGAACCCGCGTCCTCCCAGCCTTCAGCCCGCAACGCTAACCACTTCGCCATGGCGGCTGGTGATTTCGCCATATTTTGTTGCTCTCAGTCACAGTTTGTTCCAACATTACACCAACATCAAAATTGTTCCGACTTGCTCATTTTCGACTGCATAGTATGGTCACATGTTTTCCTGTTGTAACATTTCCCAGACACTCTAGACCTATCGATCACGAGGCCAGGGCAGTCACTACCAACCTTGGTCTCACATGATGATGCTCAGCTAATCACGTGCGTGTTTACATTGAAAAACCATTGAATGGATCAGTCAGCTTAATCATCTGCCCAAACAAGAGAGAACATGATTGAATCAAGTTGCGTCTCAGTCAAACAGCGTATGTGCCCGGTGGATTACAAGTTGTAGATAAAATGTATGTTTGCTGATGTGGCTCATAGTCCCGAGTTTTACCAGATTCAGAACGTTCCCACCAAATTTCCCATGCTTTTGTGTCTATAACTACAGGAGGCACTAATTTCTTGCAGCTACATTTGCTTGATCAGTTTGTGTACATAGTTTTTTGGGGGGGTTTGGTGGGTTTTTTGTTTGTTTTTTTGTTTGTTTTTTTTTGTTTGTTTGTGTTGTTTTTTACTTTTCAGTCTAACACGATTTTGTTAAAGGTGCCAAGGTTTTAAAAAAAAATTTTTTAGCTTTAAGTCCTGAACTCTGGCGGCTAAGCTATAAGCCTTGTTGGATCACACCTGTGGGTGTATAGGGAGGAAGGTGGCAGAAATGATTGAGGTGCCAGTGGTGTCTGTGATGGTCTTCGTTTGAATGCTGGTCTCGCCCTTTCTCCCAGGTTTTGACTGAAATATCAAACAGAGCATCTAGTCGTTTGGATGAGACAATGAACCGAGGTTCTGTGTGCATCATGCACTTTGTGCACTGATGAAGAACTCATGGCAGTATTAGTGTTGTCCTCTGGCAAAATTGTGTTGAACAAAATCCACTCTGATGGATGTGCAGATATATTTGTATTTGTAAATCTTAATATCACAGCAGATTTCTCTGTGTGAAATTCGGGCTGCTCTCCTCAGGGAGAGCGCGTCGCTACGCTACAGCACCACCCTTTTTTTTCTTTTTTTCTTTTTCCTGCGTGCAGTTTTATTTGTTTTTCCTATCGAAGTGGACTTTTCTACAGAATTTTGCCAGGAACAACCCTTTTGTTGCCGTAGGTTCTTTTACGTCCACTAGGTGCATGCTGCACGGGACCTCGGTTTATCGTCTCATCCGAATGTCTACGTCCAGACCACCACTCAAGGTCTAGTGGAGGGGGAGAAAATATCGGCAGCTGAGCTGTGATTCGAACCAGCGCGCTCAGATTCTCTCACTTCCTAGGCGGACACGTTACCTCTAGGCCATCACTCCACACATATATATATGTGCATGCACCCAAGGCCTGACAAAGGGTGTTGGGTTATGCTGCTGGTCAGGCATCTGCCAAGCAGACCTGCAGCGTATAAAGGCATTGACAGCTCCTTGAGAAACTGGAACTGAAACTGTGGTTGTTGGCAGGACAAGGATAGTGATGAACGCTACCACATGGAACTCCACTTCAGTCCCGGTGCATACACATCCTGTGATGAACCCAGCCAGTCACGAGGCATGGGATTCCGCTCCAGACAGTCTACGTGGGCAAGTGGCTTTTTTTTTCTTTTTTTTTTTTTTTTTTTTTAAATAATAATTCTAATATGGTTTGGCGTTATTTCTTGGAAGTGTACATTCCCTTGTGTGTTGGTTGGGGTTTTTTTTGATGTTTTGGTAGACTCAATGCAAATGTCTGGAACAGAAGAGGCATTAGTCTTGAGACCAAGCTGAAGGTCTACAGAGCAGTAGTTCTCCCCACACTACTGTACGCCTGCGAAACTTGGACAGTGTACCAACGACATGCCTAGAAGCTGAACCACTTCCACACAACATGCCTCAGGAAGCTACTGAACATCAAGTGGCAAGACAGGACCCCAGACACAGAGGTGCTCGCAAAAGCCACCCTTCCCAGCATCTTCACCATCCTGATGCAGTCCCAGCTTCACTGGGCTGGACACGTGGCGCGCATGCCAGACCATCGGCTGCCCAAAAGGCTCTTCTATTGCGAGCTGCAACAAGGGAAGAGATCACACGGAGGTCAGAAGAAGCGCTTCAGAGATACTCTGAAAGTCTCTCTGAAAGCGTTTGATATCAACCCTGACTCCTGGGAGGAATCTGCACTGGACCGTGACAAATGGCGCGCTGCTGTGCACAAAGGCGCCAAGTTGTGCGAGGCCAACAGGACTGCTGCAGCTGTTCAGAAGAGGCAGGCCAGAAAGTCATGGGCAAACAAGCTCCCTGACAATGGTATGCCTGTCTTTGTCTGCCCCAACTGTCAGCGAATATTTCATGCGCAGATTGGACTATTCAGCCATCTGCGCATTCACAGATAGATTCATGAGCATCCTCCCCCCCACCCCACCACCACCCTCCCCCCATACCCCAGCTGGATGACAACGATGGTCATCATCGATCTCGATGGACACACCACCACCACATTCCCTTGTGTGTTTTTTTTTTCTTTTTTTCTTTCTTTCATTTTGTTTGCTGAACGTGGCCCATTTCTATTATTGTTGTTACTTATCAATCATGTGCCTTACTCGTTATCTTCCATTTTATTATACATACTGTATTTACTAATTTGTTGGGGTTTTGAGGTCATAATTTTATTATACTTTGATGTATTTACTAATTTTTTTTTTATCATTTCTTTTTTTTTAATTGGTTTATTCAAACCTAGTGTATGGTGTCAGAGCCTGACCAGCGTACTAGGTTAATGATCCTTTTCTTATTTTTCAAGCAATTATGGTGTTTATATGGATCAATCCACACATTTTGACTCGTTGAAACTAAATGAAGTTGAAACACCTTGTTACACATTTTCCCAGTGCCAGTTGCCCTGCACTGTTGCGTGCACACACACACACACACACACACACACACACAGCCACACAGCCAGGCTGGTTGTGTTTCAGTCCCAGCACACACAGTCCACAGGGGTCTGTCAGTGTGAGGGCCATGTGTCAGCAGTGGTATAAATTGTTGACTGGTACTTTTTCACACACACACACACACACACACACGTTATTTTCAGTCTGATCCAACCCTGACTTCCTATGGTGTGCCACAAGGCTGTGTCCCGGGTCCCGTTCTGTTTGTTTTCTGATGTCATTCATGGTCATTCTGTTCTTCGCCACTCATTTTGCTGATGATACTCAGCTACAGAAGTCTTCAGAACCTAGCCAAAAAGACATTATGATTCTGTCAGTGCAAGACTGCATTCTTGATTAAATCCTGGATGACATTTAACAAACTAAAGTTAAATGATGACAAAACTGAAGAATGTCCACATATGTCTCTTTCCCTGCCTCTGTTGTGGATGGTGACGCCGCAGTTCAGTTTTCTAAATCGGCAAGTAACCTCGGAGTCATTCTTGACTCAGACTTCAGTGTGCACTCTCAAGAAGTCAATCTGATACGCATTCAGTTGTGAACTTCGTCAGATTATCTCTGTTTGTCAGTACCTTTCTGTTGAAACAACTTTTGTGCTGACACAAATCGACTACTGTAGTTCTCTTCCCACAGGTTGTCAACATAATCTTCTTCAGCAAATTCAAATACTTCAAAGTAATGCTGCCCATCTGACTCGCAGAGTTCTACGTACTGATCACATTTCTCCCCACCTCCATACTCTACACTGGCTCCCCATTGAAGCAAGAATTAAAAACAAAGTTGCGTGTCTCTGTTATTCTGCTTTCCTCTCCACAGGACCTACCTACCTTCGTCTGACTATTACATTCTGAAACTTCCTCATGTTAATACAAGAAACTATGGTGAATGTACTTTCCTCTTTGCTGCTCCTCATATCTGGAACAACCTTCCTCATCATATTAGTGCATCTGATTCCATCTCTACCTTTAACTCTTCAATAAA
Source organism: Babylonia areolata (assembly GCF_041734735.1). Taxonomy (NCBI): domain Eukaryota; kingdom Metazoa; phylum Mollusca; class Gastropoda; order Neogastropoda; family Buccinidae; genus Babylonia; species Babylonia areolata. The sequence continues at coordinate 2,742,769 of NC_134904.1, read as the reverse complement.
AACTCATTTCAAACCTGTCTATAAGCATTCTGTTTCCTTCTTTGCCAATACCACCCCATGTCTGTGAGCTCACTTTGTATGTATGACGATTGAGAATTGGAGATGGTTAGGAAGTGGGAGTGGGGGGGTCCAAGAAAGGGTGATCATGAATGATTCATGTAATTTGTAACTTTCTCTTTCATGTAAAGTACCCTGAGCTCTTAGAGAGGAAGGGTGCTGTATGAGTGTACATGATAATTATTATTATTAAAATCATATTAAATGGATAAATATAAGAGTATTAAGAAGTCATCACACATACACAAATGCATGCGAACACACACCCACACACACATCTTTTCTAATATTACTTAAAATGGAAATAAAAAAACTGCTGCCCGACTCGTCCTCAGAAAGAAAAGATCTGAGCACATCACTCCTCTTTTGCAACATCTCCACTGGCTCCCTGTCTCACACCAAATAAAGTACAAGATCAGCACTCTGTGTTATAGATGCATTCACAAAACTGCCCCTTCCTATCTCTGCGGCTGCCTTCACCTCTACACTCCATCTAGCTCACTACGATCGGCTTCGGATCTACTCTGTTTACGCATACCCAGATTCAAACACTCGACTGTTGGCCGCCGTTCTTTCTCTGTCTCCAGACCTTGCGATTGGAATGAACTTCCTCTTTCGCTTCGTCAAGTCTCCACATTGAGCTCTTTCAAGTCTGGCCTTAAAACCCACCTCTTCCCAAAATAGCCTCCCTTGCCTGCCCTTCCTTGTCTTTAGTTTCTACAGTTATGCGAGTGAATGACTGGTGCGAAAGCGCTTTGATTTGTCTGCACAAGATTCAGCGCTATATAACTACCATTATTATTATTATTATTAAATAATACTGTTGAAGGGTAGGGGTAGAAGAAGAAGAGAAGGAGGTAGGGCTAGGGTAGGATTACAGGCAGAGGACAGGTGCACACGCCACTCTCTCCTCTACCAGCAGCAGGGTCTTTTAGTAAGATGAACTGAGGTGTTTATTTCTCTAACTTAAGAGCACTTAACAGCACATCCGAACTTAGCAGTTAGCAGCACACGGCCCCCATAGTACTGTCTTGTCCGTCAGGCTGTCCCGGACTGCTCCAAGCAAGGACAAAGGATGGAATCACACATGCCTACCAGTTTTATCCTCTCTCACAAAAATTTGTTCCACATGTAAACCATCTTACAACCCAGAACTTTCCCAACTGGTTGAAGTTAATGAACCAGTCTGGGACCAACAGTGCTAGACTGGCACATCCAGTGATTTTCTCACAGAACCCTGCATTACCAAGGAGAAGGGGAGAGGAGGGGGGGAGGGGGTGTTGATGAAATGATACAGAAGTGTAGGAGGAAAGATCGTCCAGCTCTGCTTCTGTTCTGAACAGCTCATCATACACACCACACCAGGCATTGACCATTGAGGCAGATGCCAGAGATTGACATAGGGGAGTAGGGGGTGGTGTGTGTGTGGGGGGGGGGGGAAGAAAGATGCAGCGCTAATAATTGGTAGTACACACACTACTGGAGGCGGTGTCATGTGCGGTAAATATCAATGAGAGGAAAGGTTAACAAAGGAGGAAACGGGACGAAAGTGATGAAAGGGGGAAGGAAAGGGGCAGGGAAATGTATCGGGGGGGAAAGAAAGAAAAAACATTTGTGGCCTGACACAGAAGATGAATGGTTGCAGTCCCAGGAGATATCATCTTTAATTAGTATTTCATGACAACTTGCTGCCAGTGCACTCGGTCAAGGGAAGGGCGGAAGGGAGAGAGGGTATGGGGAGGAGTGTTGGGGGGGATAGATGCCATGGAAGGGAGAGGGAAGAGAGTAGGGAGTTAGGAAGGAGGGGTCCATCGGTAAGCAGTGTGCGCTGGGAAAATCCCACACTTCCACCACAGGCACCTGGCACACTATAACAATATGAATTGAAGACTACGCATATCTTCATCGCAGTAAAATATCTTTCTTTCAGCTGTGTTAGATGTGTTGGCAGAAATAACAGGCAGTGGTACACACACACACACACACACACACACACACACACACACACACCGCAATGCAACGCAACGCAACACAAGACAACACAACAACACACACCACACACTCTCTCTCTCTTTGTCACACACACACACACATACACACACACACACACAACACACCACAACACAACAAAACACACCACACACTCTCTCTCTTTGTCACTTTGGAACATCTTTCTCACAGCTGTGTGAGACGTGTTGTTGACATTAATAACCTACTACAGCTGACACCGGACTTAGCCAGCCTCAGCAGCAGCAGCTGCCACCCCCTTGCCAAACTACCAGAGGATCCTGCTGTTGATTCCACCCCTACCCCAGCCCCCTCCTTCCCCACCACCACCACCACCACCACCACCGCCATATCCGGCAACAGCATCACCTCCACAGCCCCCATGCCTGAGGTGGTAGAAATCCACACAGAGTATGAAGGCAAGGTAAGTCTGTGGTAGACTGGGGATGGGGGGATGTTTGTTTGTCATATTTACTAGCTTGGGGAAGGAATCTTGTATGCGTACATGTGTGTGCACATGCTTGCTTGTGTGTGGTATATCTAACTTGGATGCATGTGTATTTTATAAATGTATAAATTCTGTGGTAAACACCATGAGCTCCCTGAATTTTATCAGGGATATCTGCTTTGTTGCTGAAGGGGCTGCTGGTGTTTAATTGTGCTGCCCCATCATCTGCAGTTTCAGTGACATTACTCTGTTGCTGAAGGGGGTGGTGTTGTTTAATTGTGCTGCCCCATCATCTGCAGTTTCAGTGACATTACTCTGTTGCTGAAGGGGGTGCTGGTGTTTAATTGTGCTGCCCCATCATCTGCAGTTTCAGTGACATTACTCTGTTGCTGAAGGGGGTGGTGTTGTTTAATTGTGCTGCCCCATCATCTGCAGTTTCAGTGACATTACTCTGTTGCCTCTCATTCTGAGTCCCCCATACACAGCCACAACCATGTTTTTCTGCCGTTGTCTCAGTGCTGGCAGGAACTACCGTTGTTAAGTCTCCAAGAGGCCACACACACCAGAGGAGACCCTGCACTTCTGCTAAGTCATGTTGGTTGTGTTCAGCAGTGCCTGTTCTGATTCTGCATACACAGGATGACAGATACTGCTCAGTCATGGAGTCAGACTGAGTGAGCGTCCTCCCCAGATTGGAGACTGCCACCATGTCCCTCCGACAACAGTCCCCATGAATCTGGCAACACTGAAGACCTTGACACAAACTCATCCCAAGCATAGAAGTGGAGGGGGATCAAAACTGAAGTCACCATGAGAGCATTGAATGAAAGGTCACATAATCTGAGACCATTGATGATGATGAGGAGGAGGAGGAGGATGCTATTGAGGTCCATTTTAGATTTGGGACAATGTGACAAGGCAGTTCTCAGTGCTTCCTTTGATGATATATCCTGGCATCAACCAGGCCCATGAAATACAGACACCACAGTGTTGGTCAGGAAATTAGAGCAACACTCCCAAAGACATGTCTGTGAAGTGGATGATACTAGACTGTGTGGTCCCAATCTTCCCATTTTAGCCCACAGCACACTCGGTGCTGGCTAGGTACCAGCCACAGGCAAACAAAAAAAAACTCCTCTGCTGAGACTTAAACCCACTTTCTCCCAGTTCTCAGTCCGCGATGTTTAACCACTTTGCCACAGTGGCTGGTGCTGTAGGTTCCTTTACATGTGCTTGGTGCATGCTGCACACAGGACATTGCTATATTGTCTCATTTGAAAGACTAGCGTACAGACCACCTCTGTTGGTCTGGTGGAGGAGGATGTAAAAGTTCCAGGCCTTGCTGGAATCAAACCCAGGACACTGACTATCTGGTCAGGCACTTTGCTGTTAGGCCACCATTCCACTGTTTGAGACTTTTCACAGTGTTTCTGGTAGCAAAATTAATATTGATGCAGCTAGATCTTTAAGTTCATTTCAAGCAGTGTTTTTAATCTGGTTCTGTTGTATAACCAGCATATGTCTAGTTCTGTTATACTACGTGTCTGGTTCATTTGTACCCCACGTCTGGTTCTGTTGTACTGCATGTCTGTTTCTGTTGTACCATAAGTCTGGTTCTGTTGTTACCACACGTCTGGTTCTGTTGTGCCATAAGTCTGGTTCTGTTGTGCCATAAGTCTGGTTCTGGTTCTGTTGTGCCATAAGTCTGGTTCTGTTGTGCCATAAGTCTGGTTCTGGTTCTGTTGTGCCATAAGTCTGGTTCTGTTGTGCCATAAGTCTGGTTCTGTTGTGCCATAAGTCTGGTTCTGGTGTTCCACAAGTCTGGTACTGTTGTGCCATACGTCTGGTTCTGTTGTGCCGTAAGTCTGGTTCTGTTGTGCCACACGTCTGGTTCTGTTGTACCACACGTCTGGTTCTGTTGTGCCACACATCTGGTTCTGTTGTGCCATACGTCTGGTTCTGTTGTACCATAAGTCTGGTTCTGTTGTGCCATACGTCTGGTTCTGTTGTGCCATAAGTCTGGTTCTGTTGTGCCATAAGTCTGGTTCTGTTGTGCCATAAGTCTGGTTCTGTTGTACCACACGTCTGGTTCTGTTGTGCCACACGTCTGGTTCTGTTGTGCCATAAGTCTGGTTCTGTTGTGCCACACGTCTGGTTCTGTTGTGCCATACGTCTGGTTCTGTTGTGCCACACAGTCTGGTTCTGTTGTACCATAAGTCTGGTTCTGTTGTGCCATAAGTTTGGTTTCGAAAGTCCTGAGGTGGGCGATGTAGTGACAGGACTGCAAGCAAGATGATTTACTATCCAGTTTGTTTGCTGCAGATGAGACCAAGATCAGAGTCTCAGCCAACACTGAAAAACAATGGAGAAAACACATTGGACAGTACCGTTTGTCTACTGCCCCTCGGACACTTCAACCCTGAACAGAGTGAATCACCGACAAGTGGTTGGTTGTTGTTGTTGTTGGGTTGTTGTTTTCTTTACAATGATATTGACTGGTTCTGACTAGAATGGTGTGTGTTGTTAGTATGGAGAACATCTGCGTGTGTCTCTACACAATAACTCTCAACAACAATAACAAGAATGGTTCATCCAGTTTTCCCAAGCCATCCGGTTCATCTAAACAGATTTTTTTTAAATAAAGTTAGCATTCTGAAGGTAAGTAAACAAACGTTTTGCTGCAAAAATCACATGCACTTCAGCACACGTGTAAGTCCCATGTGATGCCACTGAAATATGCTTATCAGCTGTAATGCTTCGTTACACAAAAAAGATCAAAACATTTGTTTATGTAAACTGCTAATTTAAATACCAGTTTAGCAGTTGTGTGACACAGTAACTGCACCTTAGATTCTGTAGGAGTAAGAATTATTTGCAGAATGCAGCATTTATATATGAACGTGTGTGTATGTGTGTGTGCATGAGTTCGTGTGTTTGTGAGTGAGTAATTGAGCCTCTTTGAAGAAGTCTGTGCAAAACAAGTTAAAAAGAAAAAAAAAGAAAGAAAAGAATCCAAACACGCATATAAAGAAAAGGTAGAAAGGCAGTTTAAAAGAGGTAGGATGGTTGATGGGTGGAAAGAACTGAAATCACTTTCCGGACGATGAAAGACGCAGCCGTCTGCATCACCAATGATGAACAGAAACATTTTTCAGAAAAACTCATTGAGTTCTAACATCGCTTTGAATGTAATGACTTAGAAAGGTAATTGCAGACCTTGAAATGAGTGCCTTCAAAGATGAAAACGATGTTCTCGTTGACCCCTGTGTTGTTGAATCTTCATTCAAAAAACTGTGTGTGAAAAAAGCAACTGGACCAGATGAGATTAGTGGTCGTCTTTTGAAGATAATTATGTGCCTCACAGTTGTGTGGTGTGTTTATCAGCCTCTTCACCTGGTCTCTAAGAGATTGTTCTGTTCCTGATTTATGGAAAAAATAAATCATCCACCCTGTCCCAAGAAACAAAAGACCTTTTACCTTGAACGACTATCGTCCTATTGCCCATACCCCTATTGTGATGAAATGCTTTGAACGAATAATATTCAGATACATTCTGTCGTACCCTGTTCCATACAATGATCAACATCAGTTTGCATACAGAGCCAGTAGAAGTACTGCCGAAGCTACACTCGCCCTCCTTCATCACGCATACACCCACCCTGAGAAACCAAATTCCTTTGCTTGTGTTCTGTTCATAGATTTTTCTTCTGCTTTCAACACCATCCAACCTCATCTGATGGTACTGAATCTTCTTTCCCTCAATCTCAGCTCAAAGCTTGTTCAATGGATCATCAACTTTCTCATTAAGAGGACCCAGTCTGTTTGTTTCCATCAAGCTCTTTCCTCTTTTAAAATAACTTCAACTGGTGCCCCCCAAGGAACAGTTCTGCCACCTCTCCTGTTCACATTATACACCAGTGACTGCACTGGTACTGAAACAACACCTTTGATTAAATACTCTGATGACACTGCACTTGAAGATCTTTCTAACTCTTGACACTATTTTGAACAAGTTCAGATCTTTCCATCTTAGTGTAAGAACTATGTAGATTTAAATGTTGAAAAAATGAAAGAAATGGTACTTGATATCAGGAAAAGAGCTACCCCAGACCCTCATCTTCTTATCAATGACACACAAGTCGAAAGAGTTAGGGAATACAAGTATCTGGGAACAGCAATTGACGATAAATTCAGTTTTACACCCAACACCTGTCACATCCAAAAGAAATGCCAGTCTCGCATCTACTGCTTACAGAAGCTCAGAAAACATTCAGGTCAGTCCTAAAATTCTTCAGAGTTTTTATTGCTGCTTCATTGAATCAGTTTTAACATTCTCATTTATCTGCTGGTATGAAACTTTAAACGTGAAGAACAAGAACATATTGAGTAAAATTGTAAATGTGTCTAGCAAAATAGTTGGTGTCAAACAAGACCCTTTGAATCAGCTGTATAAACGACGGGCAAAACAAAAGTCAACACAGATCATAAGCGATGATCACCATATACTATCAAAATACTGTGAACTCTTACCTTCAGGGAAACACTACCGATTTCCCAGACTGAAAACTCTTAAAACCGGCAACATTTTTATACCCCAGGCAGTTCATTTGTTAAATAATTGATCAGTTTTAATACACAAGTGTTGTTATAATAAGTTTGCGCATGTGTGTGTTTGTGTGTGTGTGTGTAATTACACGCATATGTAGCTGTTCTCTCTATGTATACATCAGTAATTATGCATATTACCAGAAGACTGTTTGTGAATGCTGTGAATTAGCCAGATCTTACAATCTTTGACTGAAAGACATAATAAAAGTCTTGTCATTGACTTGATAATGATAAGAATAATGATGATAATGATAATAGTAATGATAACAATGATGATGCATATGTATCGCACTTTCAAACCTCTCAAAGGGTTTTCAGTATTACATAACATTGGTCAGACAAAGCACGCACACACACACACACACACACACACACACACACACACATGCTAGATTCAAGATTTAATTTCCTTTCACCCCTTTTGGGGTATGGAGGATTACAAATAAAAGAACAGAAGCATGAGAAACAACTAATAACTGAATTGCATACTCACACACACACACACACACACACCACACACACACACACACACACACACACACACACACACACACACATACATACACACACTCTCATACTCACACACACACACACACACACACACACTCTCACACTCTCACACTCACACACACACACGCGCGCGCACACGCTACACACACACACACACGCACACACTACACACTCACACAACCACACACATGCTGTTGTTGATGTTGGTTTCTTGCTTTCAGCACCTCTTTCCCATCACAACTACGGAATGGTTCACATGCCACATCACAGCCAGAGTCTATCCAGATGGTCGCTACCTTGCGTATCGCCCAGTGTCTTAGGGCCAAAGATGAAAGGTACTGTGCTTTGGTTTTCGTCCCTACAGATGTGTGTGTGTGTGTGACCAAGACTCTTTTCATTATCTCAAGAACCAAAAAGTGCCTGCAGACACAATGTGGCAAAGGGTTTTCTGGTGTTCAGTCCATTCAAAAAGATGTAATGCACAGGCATTTATAAACATGCTTCCTATCTGAATGTATGCTTGTAATTAAAAATTGTGTGGCATGGACCTTGCCTGTAACTGTTACATTTTGGGATAGCAGAAGAGTTTTGTCCTTTCTGTATCTTCATGACCAGTCCCAGTCTTATAGAAATGTCTGTTGCGGCTGTCCTAAAGATGAAGCTCATCTTCTATCACACCACACACCGTACATGTTTTTTCTTCTCTCAGGATGTTAATATCTCTAGCTCTTTCTGTTTGGAAGTTGTCAGCTCTGACAAAGTATCTGTGTATTTAGTGGAGTGATGGCCTTGAAGTAATGCGTCCGCCTTGGAAGCAAGAGAATCTGAGCACACTGGTTCAAATCCTGGCACAGTCACAAGTATTTTCTCCCCCTCCACTAGACCTTGAGTAATGGTCTGGATGCTTGTCATTTGGATGAGACGATAAAACCAAGGTCCCGTGTGCAGCATGCGCTTGGCACATGTAAAAGAACTCACGGCAACAGAAGGGTTGTCCTTGGCAAAATTCTGTAGGAAAATCCACTTTGATAGGAAAACAAATTTTTAAAAAATGCAGGCAGTGGGGGGGGGGGCAGGGGGGGGGGGGGCGCTCTCAGTGTAGCTATGCGCTCTCCCTTGGGAAAGCAGCCCGAATTTCACACAGAGGAATCTGTTATGACAAAAAAGAGTATTACAATACAATACTCATCTGTCATTGGTGTTTTTCTTTTTCTATTATTATTCATTGTATATGGTTTTAGGCAGTATGCAGTTGTAAGTTTGTTGGAGAAATAGAGTCTTGACTTTCTTTTCTTTTCAGAAGTCTGGTGTTTTGTTTTGTTTTAGATTTGTGCTGCTTTTTCACTGCTTATCTAATTGTTGTATTATGGAATGTCAACCAGTTTTATGTGTGTGTATGTGTGCAGGGGTAGCATGATTTTTATGACTGAACAGCTAAAATCTGCTGCCAGAACAAGATGTAGTGTACTCCTCTCCTGCCAGCCTCCCTTCAGCTGTGCCTTTGTGTCCATCTAATAGATGTGTGTGTGCGTGTGTGTACAAGTGTCAAAAAAAGTTAAAAAAACTCTGTATATGTGCGTGTGTGTGTGTGAATATGAAACCTCGAGTAAAACTGAAATCTGTTACACTGGATTTGTTCATGTTAGTATGTGCAGGTGTGTTGTTGTTTTTTGTTGTTTTTTTCTCATCTCTTTATGGTTGTGTGTTTCCCTTATGGCTTTTCATATGGGCTGTTGCAGTATTGTACCGGCAGTACACCCACCCCATGGAGAAACTGCGAATGATCAACATCAAGCCATTCTTCAGCCGTCAGGGTGAGGGGTATTCTGTCTCTGCCTGTCTTCTGTCTGGAGGGCTGTCTGCAGTGTGTCTCCCTCAAGCAGTCAAAAAGTAAAAGGGTTTGTTAGTCATCGTTCAGTTTTTTAAAACCTCTCTGTTTAAATTCTGAAAATCATAGAATTTTCAGCTGTAGAGTTTGTGGTCGTTTCAGAAAGAGTAAAACTTTTTCAAAATGAAGTTGTTAATGCGGATTTTTTTGTTTGAATAAGTCACAAAAATGAGCAAGCTGATTAATAAGAAATAATTAAACATTCAATTTCTTGTGTGTGTGTGTGTGCGCGCGCGCGCCACGGGCAGCGTCACCTGCAGTCCTCATTGCATGATGCATCCTATGTTCCTCAGGGAGATAGTCTTTGGAAAGAAGACATTTGTCTTCTCACTTTTAAATTTCACCACCTGTGTGGCAAAATCAGCCTTAGCGGTTTCCGTTTTGCATGCAAACATTAGCGGGCTTGAATTTTTGTGTGTGGGTGAAGGCAGGTTGTTTAACAACCATGAAGGGGGTAAGAATACTGTGGAGACGCACTAGGGTTGGGGCATTGTTAGTGATACACAACTGGATGCTTTAAAATACACAGCTGGACACTTTGCACAGTATTTTGAGATTTCAACATCATTAGTCACACAATTTTCTATTATATGTGTGTGGAGTATGCTGGGGAAAAAATTTTGGGGGACTGAGGGGAAGAAATGTTGCTTTTTTGTGTGCTTTTTTATTACTTTTTTTTCCATTTACCAGAGAAGACAAAACTTCAGAACTGATTATCTCAAATTGTGTGCTCAGTGCTGGAAGGTTTCAACTACGTGCCACAGTTACATCCCCTGGAGACTCTCCACAACATGCTGACCCTGCACGAGGTCAAGGAGTTTCTGATCCGCGTCACCTCTGTGGAGTACATGTCTCCCTACTCGTCCATGGATCACCTTTCTGTGGAATCCCTCTCCAGAATGAAAGGTCAGCCACCAGTGTGAAGGAACAAATAATGGATCATTGTCCTCATTTAGCAGCAGTTATTTGGTAAGGCAGTAGACAGGCACAATAGTTGAGTGCTTTGAGTGTTGGACTGAATAATAATGATGATAATAATGTACATTTGTACAGCACGTAACCTGAGGTTCTAAGCGCCATTGACAATACACCTATTATAAATAAGAAACAGGAATATAATTTTAGAAAGATTATGACATACAACTCGCTAACCATTTAAAAACAGTGTAACATCACTCACGACTCACACAACTCTCAACTCACCCCCATAGTGAAATGTTAAGATACAGTCTGAAGGTCTTGGGTTTGAATCCAGATTGCTGTGCCTGGTGATTTTACAGTCAAGATCTTGTTTCTTGGTTTTTGATGGGGTTTTTTTTGGTTTGTTTGTTGTTGTTTTTTGGTGTGGTTTTTTTTTTTTTTTTTTTTTTCTTTTCTTTTCCAATCTTCCCCGGTCGATATACACACAGGCTTGCAAAGTGCCTCAACTCCTTGACCACTGCTGATAAATATGTTGGTCCCTGAAGGGCTGTCACCTCACTGAGGTAAGACGAGCTTATACCTACTGTTCACTGTGACAGCCTTCTGTTTACACTTCTTTCTCCTTGGATTGCATTGCTTTTGGTGCAGCAAAATCAAGTGCACAAAACGTTGTAAGTGCACACTGAACTGTCACCAAACTGATCTCATATCCTATAGGTTCAGCAGTCAGGGGGTTAAATATTCATGCACCCACTTTGTAGAACGATTCACACAGTCCCAGGGATGTGAGAGTTATGCAGAAACTCATAAATGTGCTTTTTCCTTAAAAAAAAATTTTAAAAAGAAAAGAAAAAAAAAGAAAATTAGTCATCTTAGCAAGACTACAGTAGAAAATCCTCAGAAGCTATTCTGGAGTTATTTGCTAATCCAGGGAGAACATGGGGGACGGGAGAAGGGGCCAAGACCTACAGGTGATGTCACCAACAACAGCTGTAGTGATGTTACTGCCGATGTGTTTGACCAACAACAAAAAAATCAGGGGAAAAAACAAAAACCACCACCCCCTTCTTGATTGCATCCGTCCGGATAATGAAAAGGCTCATTTCTCATCTGTTCTGTGTTGAGCCAACAAACTCTTGTGCCAAACATTATGCATTTTTCATATCTGGGAGTCAGTTGAATTTCTTGGGTTCAGTTGAATTACTATATCATTTTGATCAAATTGAGAGATTCTTTTCACAACAAGCATGCTGTGAGTAAATCTTTTTTAGAATTAAAAAAACAACAACAGTGAAACGATTAACTTGTCCGATGTGCTGATATTTTTTGCAGGGAACACACACACACAGATTTTACTATTGACACACATCAACTCCCACCCTGGCAGACACATACACACACATACAGACGCACTAACACACACAGACACACATACAAACTATCAATCCCAGTCTTGTTCTTAGGTCCATTCATCACTTTTTGCAACAGACTTAGGCATTTGACATCAGTGATTTTTTGTGTTGAAAGTTAGTCCAGACAGACGAATACAGACCCAAAACAAGGAAACTTCACACAAACCCTTCGTTAATTTATTCAGAGGTTTTCCTTCCTCCCCACAGCCCGGGAACAAGACTCCCACTCTCTCCCTCCCTCCGCCTCCAGCTCTGGAATGGCCACTCCTCCGGTGACCACGAGCAGTGCTTTCTCCAGAAGTGAGCCAAACGACTGCACACAGCAATCATCACCATCCGGCCCTCCCCCTTGTCAGCAGGCCATAGTGGAGGATGGTAGGTATGGCTTCTGTGTTCAGCTGATTCCTCCCATTGCGTTAGCATCACCACCACCCACAGTTCGGCAGACCTGAACCAGATTGTTTTACCCTTCACTGTTCCCAGATCGTTTGTTTGAAGTTGAGGGTGCAGTCACAGTCATAAAGAACATCTTAGGGGAGCATGGGGTGTGCAGTTAAAATGAAAGAGGTGCTATTATCGTTTTTTGAGAATGGACAGTGGTGGTAGAGGTGGCGTTGCAGTTTCTTTTCATGTCTATGATGCAGTGATGCCCCTCCCCCTGTTTTTTTGTTGTTGTTTGTTTTAATGCTCCAAAATTGAGGGCATTTTGTTGTCAATATTTCAGTGATGATGGGGTTGATGAAGATGCTGTTGGGGTCCATTTAGGTGTGGGATCCTTGACAAGATTGTAATCTCATATCATGGTGTCAGTCAGGCTGAGAGATACAGACACTTGCAGTGTTGGTCAAGAAATTAGAGCAGCACCCCCAAAGATGCATCATTGAAGTGGATGGCCATCAACTTTGTGGCCCCAGTCTTCCATTGATCCCATAGCACACTCCGCTCTGGGCAGCAACCAGGTGGAGGAAAAAAAAAATCCACTTCTGATGGGAATCAAACCTGCGTCCTACCAGTCATTAGTTCATGACGCTGACCACTTTGCCAGGGCAGCTGGTATTTTTCCCCCATGTTTGCTTGAGTGAATATTTCAGGTTGTTAACATGTCTGACAGAAATCAGATTGACAGGGTCAGGGTTTCCACCTCAGTGACAGTTCACTCAGTCCCTCACATACACTCAGTCCCTCACATGGTTCATACACTCAGTCCCTAAGACTCAGTCCCTAAAAGGTTTCCGGCACCAAGTCAGTGACCTGGTTCACCTGTGGGTTTTACTGGACATTGCAGTGTTTTGTTGTGGTATGCATGTGTACAAGTGTGTGTCATGTGCATGCAGTCATGAGTATGTGTGTAAATTTACTGATCTATAAGTATCTTCCTAGATGCTTGCATATTTTGGTTTCCATGTGGGTCTGAATGTGCTTTGAGATTTTTTTGCTTGTTTGATATTTCAGAGACTGAAGTGCTGTAGTTGTCCTGCCCTTGATGCTGTGCTGTCCATGTCAGTCCACCAGCAAGAGGATTTCTCCGATACTTGTTTAAATACAGAGACTGACAACAGAGAGACCCAGAGCCACCAAGCCAGCGACAACAACAACAGCTTTGAATGCATCACTACACCTGTTGTCTGGGACAGCTTCCTTTGCCAGAGTGTGTCAGAATCAGTCAGTTTAATTGTGAACTTTGAAATGGACCGTAAGTTGATTAGTGCTGAAGGAGGGAGAAGTGGGAAGGAGAGGCCCATGACTGTCCAGAACTTTAACATTTAGAAAGTTAAAAGAATTTTTGCGGGAGTCCATCCACACACACCAAAAAAAAGGTAAGAAAAATCATAACATACGCTATTTTTAAACTGGATAATACCATCACTGAATACATCCTCTGCAGAGTACCTCAACACAGGAAATCAGACACAAGAGTGGTGCAGATTATTGCAGTATTTTTATTGTGAATACATGCTGTCAGCCTCCATCAGTCAGTTCTGACAGACGTGCTAACACAGTGGGTGACCCCTCCTCCCTGATCAGGGCTGTGGGTCAGGCTTGGTCTTCCACACACGGACATAGTTCACCTTCATGGCAGCGTCCTCTCCGTTGTTGCTGTCTGGGTGCCAGGTGGGGTACCACAGGTTGCGTGCCGCCCAGAACCGGTCTGATTCGTGGCCAGCCCCATCCTGCCAGGGCTTTGGGTACGGTGCATTGCGGTTCTCGTCCTTGAAGAACCCCACCCCGCCGACAGCCACGTTCAGCACCAGGTAGAACTGAAAACACATCATCAGTGTGTGTACAGCTCATTCGTGTCCACTCCTTGGGAAGCAGAATGCCGCGGCATCACTCTTCCTACGGACTGAGCCCATGGTCAGACAACCAGCTGTCTTCAACTCTGAGGAAAGAGGTTGTTTGTATGTTCTGAAGAATATCTGTGGAAGACTGGAAAAGCAGATACTGTGCATGGAGTTAGACGGGTGTTGGTAGGTACAGCCACCATGAGGAACCAAAAACGCTGTGTGTGTGAAAAGCGTCTGGAAGAGTTGAGTTAAACAAGTGCTCTTACTGGCTGGCACACTGAAGACCAAATAAAAATTAAAGCAGATTTCATACACACGTGTCAAGACTACACGTTTTGTCTCCAGTTTGACAAGCACTCTTTCAGCCACTATCAGGGCTCGGTAGAAACTGACGTCAGCTGTGTATGTGTGTGTTGAAAAATGTGTATCAGATATTTATTTTCAGAGGAAATATGTGCATCACATTGGACAAGTGCTCTATTTCTTGTAACATATGCTGCAAATGTAAGACGTTTTCTGCATGTTTTCAGACTTAGGTTATGAAAACATTTAGCAAAGTGAAAACATTTAGCAAAGTGCATGGGTATATGTGTTCATGTGTGTACTTAATATAATTAACTGTACTATGTATGCATTTGTATCAAATGCTCTATGTTGGCAAATACATGAAGGTGAAACAGACATGAGAACTTCTGTATGAGGAGGTAGAGGGGTGAAATACATCCCATAGCAATCGTACTGTCTTACCTGCAGGTGAATTAGTGATAATGTAAGTTGTGTCATGGGTATAAAGAATGCAGTGACACAGCTGTTCAGTGATTTGGTCTGAACAGACATTTCTTTGAACTGTGCATGTCCACTTCTACACACAAACGGTATGACAGCTTACTCCGTTCAGCCACTTGGCATAAAGTTATAGCAAAGACAGAAATTTACTGTTTCTTGCATTTTAATTTGGCCACATATCCAGTATCTTTATGGACAAAGTTCTTCAGACAGTCATGAGTCTTCATTGGTAACATAATAAATAAATGATTATGTCCATGCTTGTGTGTGTGTGTGATATGGTGTGCATCTTTTGTAATTCATTGTTGCATTTTATGTTGTGGAAATGTTGCGGTATGCTTGTACTTTTTTTTCTTTTTTTTTTTTAAATACTGCTGTCTGTAACAAAGTTCAAATGTGTCTTGCAGTGATGTGTTCAACAAAGTACTCTTACGTACGAAAGTGCATTTTATTTTAAGTTAATAATCTTTAAGGTCTGTGATTTAAGGAGAACATTGTCAGCAACCATTGTCATCTGTTGAAAAAACATACCAGTCTGGACTATTGTCTGTATAAACTCTCATCTGTTGTCATCTATCTTACCCCAACATTTTTCCTAAATACATAAGTATAAATTATTACACAAATCAAGACGGTCGATCAAAAACATTGTCCATAAGGACTGTCACTCATTTAGAATATCATGAGTAAGAACAGTCAAAAAAAAAAAAAGAAAGAAAAAATGTTGGCATGTTTCCTGTTGAAAGCATTTAGAACATCACGAGTAAGGACTGTCAAAAAGTTGGAATGTGACCTGCATTATCTTTCCAAACCCAGCATTGTTAAACCTGTCACCCAAAGCAACTGGCCTCCATCTGGGGTGACATGGCCCTGTGCTGTCGGCTGGACTAAAGCAACAGTGTTAAATGTCAACTCCAGAAGGGGTATCCAACCTCTCAGGCAAACACACACACTGATTACATCTGTGATGGGGTGGTGGTAAGGTGGTGTTAGAGAAGGTCAAGACACAACTATACATGTATGATACGAATCAGATTAATAACAGAAATGCAAACATCTGCAAGACACACTATAAAAATGTCTAGGTATTGTAAAAACGTATTTTGCTCAAATCGGCACTGATGAATTCCAACGGTTTGAAGAAGAGATAGTTTTGTGGGGCCGATATGCTGTCAGACATTTCGTACCATCGCATGCCTATAACTTAGGTGTACACGGAAAGCAGTACACGAGAAGAAAGCTTAATCATTTACATTTTAATGCACAATCTAAATTCCATGGCAACTATATCGATTTATAGAAAACAAAGGTATTTTGTATGTTTGAACTGAGTGGATTTCGAAGATCGTGCCAAAATTCATTCACATAAATATTAGTTTAAAATAGTTATAGGCTGCCTGGCCAAATTATATCATTACAGTTAAAAAGTATGATCTTTCGGAAGTCCAATAACACAAAAACTATAATCTCATCTATAAGGAAGTGTTTGTAATTTAACAAATTGATGAAAAATCATACAGTTCCCTGTAAAGGGAGATAACTTGTGACCGATTTACAAACTTCCTTAGTAACCTTCAGCGAGTCACAAAAGTCGTCTGCTAAGCTGGCCCAACGAAGATTGTAGCCAACCTGGCTACACATCAGTCAACCCCACACACACTGAAGACATGAGCCAACGTCTCACCTCCTGATCGAAGGGGGCCATGTGGGAACCTGCCCTCCAGGGATTCTCATGACCTTTCATCTGATCAAGGCCCCCAAACTCCCAGAACCCCCCTGGACCTGGCGCCACCTTCAGGGTTTCCTGGCCGTCCAGCGTGAAGCTGGACACACGACAGGCATTGTGAACACACACACAACCGGTATTGTGAGCAGACAACAGGTATTATAGACATACACAACATGTAGACACACACACAGCGGGTACTGCGAGCACACAAATCAGATATTGTAGGCACTCACAACATGTAGACACACACACAATGGGTATTGGGAGCACACGCAACAGGCATTGTGAGCACACACACAACAGGTACTGTGAGCACACAACACAAATGCAAGGTCCAGAGACAGAGAAAGAGCAGCGGCCAACAGTGGAGTGTCTGAATCTGGGTATTGGGTATACAAGAAAAGGTACTGGACACAGCAGGTATTGTGAGCACACATAACAGGTATTAGGGGCACACACACATATTCTTGTGGCTAGCACTGAGCAGAGTACATGGGTTGGACAGTTTTTATCATCCGTGAATTTCAGGGAGCAGTGTTTTTGCTTGTCCTGGTGAGTCTGCGCTGGATGTCATGAAGAATTTCTAACAATGGCTACACACATTCTGCCACTGTCACTGAGTTGGTTGCTGTCAAAGCATTTCAGTGACAGCATATCAACATTTTTTTTTAATGTCTCTGATCTGTTTCAGCCTATGGATTTGGAAAGCACGGCGTTTTACAATGCTGTTTCACATTTGTTTGAATGGTAGACAATGAACTGATGTCTCCCAGCACAATGTCATGTGTCTCAACACAGTGACAGAACAAAGGTGCATAAAATGAAAAACTATGTGAACAAATAGTCAGTAATCAACAGTGCATGAGTCTTAATATTTGTGCGATATTTTCATAGCTGAACAATGTGATTCTGAGAAAAAGCAGCAGCTGAATATTTTTACCAGATATAAATTGTTGTATTTCACAATGCATATACAGCTGCACACTCTCAACAAATTCACACACAAATATATGTGTATACATGCATGCACATACACGCACACTCCCACTTACACACACACACACACAGAACTCACGTGATGGAAGTGTTGTCCCATTCCACTCCATATTTGTGGAAGTCATCAGCGAAAGTGCCTCCTGATTGTGACAGACTGTAACGAGAACAACAGTAATGAGGCAATAATCAATAAAGCAATAAAACCATTTTATAAATCCTTTACAAATCGGAAAATACTTCTTTTCAAATAAACTATCTCACAACACCGTACAAATAAATGATATCATCATTTACAAATGGAATAAATGAAAGTGATGGAAAAGAAGACGTACGTTGTGAGGCGTTGAGTGTTTCCCAGTTAAGTGAATGTATCATACTGCACAGTTCTCTCATCGCCATAAATTTTTGTGTTTGAAATTCTGGCTTCTTTCGAGTACAACACAAAATCTGGCAGCACACGTCATCTTTTTTTTTTTTTAATGTGTAAGTGTATATAATTATTTAGCTGTCAATATGTATATTTCTACAGAATTTTGCAAAGGATAGCTTTTTTAGGTTCTTGTGTATACATGCTGCACACAGGACCTCAGTTTATCATCCCATCTGAAAGACTAGAACCCAGACCACTGCTCAAATTTTGGTGGTGGACAGACGATAAAACGCTAGTTCACACACTATTTCAAATATGGACAGGATCTTCCAGAATTCTAGGAAATCTTTTCAACTTATCACGTCTACATGTTTAATCCACACTGTACTGAACTAATCCAAAAAGAAATGGCTTTCTCCACAAAGTTGGGCTTTCTTAGAACTTCAAAATTTGCACCTGAACACATAAACAAATACACACACACACACACACACACACTCATACACACACACACATTTGCACATGAACACACACACACACACACACACATTTGCACGTGAACACATAAACACACGCACACACACACACACACACACATTTGCACGTGAACACATAAACACACACACACATTTGCACATGAACACATAAACACACACACACACATTTGCACGTGAACACATAAACACACACACACACACACACACACACACACACATTTGCATGTGAACACACACACACACACACACACATTTGCACGTGAACACATAAACACTCACACACACATTTGCACGTGAACACATAAACACACACACACACACACACACATTTGCACGTGAACACATAACACTCACACACACACACACACACAATTTGCACGTGAACACATAAACACTCACACACACACACATTTGCACGTGAACACACACACACATTTGCACGTGAACACATAAACACACACACACACACACACACACAATTTGCACGTGAACACATAAACACTCACACACACACACACACACACACATTTGCACGTGAACACATAAACACTCACACACACACACACATTTGCCCGTGAACACATAAACACTCACACACACATACACACACACACACACACACACAAAGACTCGTACACTTCTTTGTGTGCCTTGGGCCACTGGTTGGTCCAGAAGTCACCCCCAAAGTGGAGCGTGCTCCCAACGGAGTCGGCGCCCAACGATTTGCCCTGGGGGTCATGGTAGTTGAGGTTACCGCGGCTCTCCATGATGTCAATCTCCCCTGAAGCGGGCCACTTGCCATACACATTCAGCCTGGGCAGCATCCATATGGCTGGGACACGAGGAAAGAACCAGACATGTCCATCACTCACTGATGGCTGCAAAACTGTACTTTTGGTTGTCAGCAGCTTTCATGTCAATAATAATATTAGGGTTCCCACATACTGTGACCAAACAATATTCCAAACTTTTTCAAGACCCATTCCAGACCAGACTAAAAAAAACAAACCATTTCCATACCATGAGATGATAAAGGACTCGTGTGCAGAGCAAACCTAACAAACAGGAAACAATGGCATCAAAGAGTGATCCATGTAAAAATGTTGTCATGCACCTCCTTCCTTTTATGTTTTTTTAGAGAGATATGGATCAGTCCACATGCTTTAATGCCTCCACGACACTGAAAATTTGTAGAAAAACCTATGTATGTATGTACACCCAAATATATACAAAGGTAACAGTCCCATAGCTTTTTACAGCCATCAGGGTCAGTGGATTCACATCCAGTGTCTAGGGCTGCACAGGAAGGTGGGGCCCACTCCTCTCCTTCAGCCGTTCCCCAACACCAGGCAGATACCCAGTCACACGTGGGTAGTGAGGAAAATCACAGTGAAGTGCCTTTCCCCAAGGACAACACCAGGCAGGTACCCAGTCACACGTGGGTAGTGAGGAAAATTACAGTGAAGTGCCTTCCCCAAGGACAACACCAGGCAGGTACCCAGTCACACCTGGGTAGTGAGGAAAATCACAGTGAAGTGCCTTTCCCCAAGGACAACACCAGGCAGGTACCCAGTCACACGTGGGTAGTGAGGAAAATCACAGTGAAGTGCCTTTCCCCAAGGACAACACCAGGCAGATACCCAGTCACACGTGGGTAGTGAGGAAAATCACAGTGAAGTGCCTTTCCCCAAGGACAACACCAGGCAGGTACCCAGTCACACGTGGGTAGTGAGGAAAATCACAGTGAAGTGCCTTTCCCCAAGGACAACACCAGGCAGATACCCAGTCACACGTGGGTAGTGAGGAAAATCACAGTGAAGTGCCTTTCCCCAAGGACAACAACAGGCAGGTACCCAGTCACACGTGGGTAGTGAGGAAAATCACAGTGAAGTGCCTTTCCCCAAGGACAACACCAGGTAGGTAGCCAGTCACACCTGGGCAGTGAGGAAAATCACAGTGAAGTGCCTTTCCCCAAGGACAACACCAGGTAGGTAGCCAGTCACACCTGGGCAGTGAGGAAAATCACAGTGAAGTGCCTTTCCCCAAGGACAACACCAGGTAGGTAGCCAGTCACACCTGGGCAGTGAGGAAAATCACAGTGAAGTGCCTTTCCCCAAGGACAACACCAGGTAGGTACCCAGTCACACCTGGGTAGTGAGGAAAATCACAGTAAAGTGCCTTTCCCCAAGGACAACACCAGGCAGGTACCCAGTCACACCTGTGTAATGAGGAAAATCACAGTGAAGTGCCTTTCCCCAAGGACAACACCAGGCAGGTACCCAGTCACACCTGGGTAGTGAGGAAAATCACAGTGAAGTGCCTTTCCCCAAGGACAACAACAGGCTGAAATGGGTCCTCAAACTCTGATCACTACCGATATATAATTACTTCTTTTTTTTTAATTTAAAAGCTTAAAAAAAACAAATATATGCACGTGGACAGAAAAAAAAAGGAAGAAAACATGGGTGACAACAGCAACGCACTTTCCCCAGGTGATAGCAGTGCACAGTGCAACCTATGAAGAAGTAAGGTGGTAGAATGTTTAAGACGCTTCTCTGCCAAGACAGTATCAGTGAGGGTCTAAGTTTGAATCCCGGTTTCACCCCTTCTCCCAAGTTTGTCTAGAAAATCAAACATCTAGTCATTCAGATGAGATGATAAACTGACATCCTGTGTGCAGTACACTCTTGGCGCACTGAAAAAGAACCATGGCAACAAAAATGTCCTCTGGCAAAATTCTGTAGCGGAAATCCACTCTGACAGATATACAAATACATCAGCATGCACTCAAGACCTGACTGGCATGCTGGGTTGTGATGCTGGTCAGGAATCTACCAATCAGATGTGGTGTAGCGTATATACGGATTTCTCCAAATGCAGTGACGCCTCCTTGAGAAACTTATAACTGAAACCACGAAAAAAGAAATGTGCTGTGGCTGAAGCACAACACAACATACCACTCGACACTACCCTCCACGCACAGAGAGAGAGATTCAAGATTCAAGTTCAAAAACTTTATTACTCAAGGATAAATATTTTAGGCATCGCCCAGTCTTCCAATCTGTCCTTGTGACAACAATAACAATAACGACATTAACGATAACGACACAAAAATAATAAATTTGTTAACACTGCTACATCCACTGCTATTACAACGAAGAATGATCACCACCATCATCATTAACATCGTAAAAAGTAATAAAACGAACGCATTCATACATTGATATCCATACACATGCACACAGTCTCTCCACCCAACACACACACACACAGAGAGAAGAAGAAAGAGGTGTGCAGCAGCCTATGGTCCTTACCTGGCCACAGCCAGTCCCCACTGGGTAGCTTGGCCTCCACCTCCACCTTGCCATAACGGAAGTTGAACCCCCGCGAGGAGCGGAGCCGGGCGGACTGGATGGGGTTGACAATCTGCCCCGGCTGGCCCTCCCGCGAACACCCCCAGTCCATGTTGCTTGTGCACACGTCAGCCGCGCTGGATCCTGCAACGAGGAACCGTCCCTTTGGAAATCAGTCATCTGTGTGTGTAACCGTCTGACAGAAGCCAGATGACTGGCATAGATTAATACATGGGTTCATTTGTCCCTTATGTGACAGACTTCTTTTTCTCTCTTTAAACCCTTGGAAAAAAAACAATAGAAAGTGGTGTTTCAAGACATAAATCAACACCAACAACAATCAGCCTTATACCGAGAACATGGTCTGGAGATATACCACCACCCCAGATCAAATGTGTGAATTTTCAGCCTCCCACAGTTATTTCCCTTTTTTGATGATTTCATTTGTGACTTCACTATTTACGTACCGGTATGTACTATTTATTATGGCACTTCAAAATCAAATTATGGTGCTTGGAGTATCACTGACCACTAAGGCTTTCTCAAGGTTAACACCACGTTAAATCAAATCAAATTACGGTGCTTAGAACCTCGCTAACAACTGAAGTCATCTCAAGGCTATCACCATGTTAGCATCTACTTCAAGTTAAGGGTAAAAAGTACAATTAAAACTAATGACTGCTTCAATCTTCTCACTCAAAAAGATTAGGGTTTTAACTCTGTGAAGACTCTCTGGTGTGTGCCACAAGGAAGAAGTCACCAGACAGGAATGATTAAACACAGGAAGAAACATGGTGTATTGGGTTATGCTTCCTGACACTTGGTGCTAAAATGCAACACAGAAATAAACAGATTTCCTGTAGTCGGTTCTAGTTTAAAACAGTTGGCTGCCAGGGAGCCTGAAGAACCATCTAATGGACAAATGTTGTAAGAGAACAGCAAGTAGGTGTGAAAAGGATCAACACAACATTTCAAGTTCAAATAACTGAACACAGGTAGGAATCAGTTCAAGGAATACAGCCAGATATACCTACCCCAAAGGTCCAGTTTCCCTTTCTCAAGGTATTCTGTCCCAAAATGATCAGAGGTCAGGGTCTGCAAAGTTCAAAGTCAGATGATGAAAATAAATCATCCTGTTTTTTCTTCTCCTCCTCCTCTTCCTTCTTCATTCTCCTTTCCTTTCTCTGATTCTGTGCATGGTAAGGTAGTGGTGGTGATGAGGTGGTGGTGAGTGTATGTGTGTGTGTGTATCTCTGTGTATAATTTCATCATCATCATTATTATTATAATCATAATCATTGTCATATCTTTTTTTTCTTCTTTTTTTTTTTTTCTTTTTTTGTCTACATCCTTTCCAAGGACGTAAATAATAGAAAAAAATATTTTTGAAATACACACTGTGTTACAACTCTCATCACCTTTCTCTCAACCGTGAAATATATTTACCTGTCAATGGGACATCCACTAATACCACAAGGCAATGATTTATGTCTGCATACAAATGGCAGGGAAGGGGCAGAAGGGTGACAGATGTGTCTGCGTGAGCTGTGTGTGTGTGCATGTGTGTGTGTGTGCGTGCAAGTCGCATATGTGTTTGTGCATGTGGATAAGCATATGTATATTTGGATCAGGCTTAATTCTTGTGCATTTCTAGTACACTGCTTTGTTCTTTAAGTCAGGAGCACAGTGCAGTGTGACATAACAGCAGATTCAATATCATGATGATTATCAGAAATATTACTGTTGTTATCAAATTCTTATCATATGTACGTAGTAGTAGTAGTAGTAGTAGCAGCAGCATCAGTACTAGTTTTAATTTTGTTGTTGTCATCATTATTATTACACTCCTGTAAGAGTAACTGTAATGGTGAAACACTAGTGCAATAGAAGATTAATGTAACCATTATCGCATCATCCGCATCATCACAGACATTGTTTTCATTCTTTCATCATCATTATTCAACATTAACCTGTTGTTGCTGGGTTTGGTTTGGTTTTTCGTACCATGAAGGAAGAGAAAGGCTCAAAAGTAAGCTGTCTTACCGGTTTGATGTACAGAATCCCATCTCTTGTGTAACTGTTTGTGCGGTTGTTTGTGTAGAACTGGAACTCCCAGTTCTGAAAGAAAGAGAAATTAAGTCATGATAAATCATAGGAAAGCAATCAAAACACACACACACACACACACACACACACACACTCACACACACACACTCACCCACATGCGCATCCAGTTCAAACAAAAGGGAGCAGGACAGACATGCACACACAGAGTAAAGGAGACAGATACATATAAATAAACAGACACAGATCTAACAGATCCACACACACAAGGTCACACACAACCCCCACCCACCAATCAGACACTCACCCCTCCACCTCCAGCAGTCAGTTCATGCTCCCACACCCTGTGGTTGATGAAGTCAAAGTTGTCCTCGAAGATCAGGCAAGGAAAGGATTGACACGTCCGGTCGTCCACAAACCCGTCCCCACGACCCGGCCCATCTGATCAAAACACACAAGACTTGGGTCTATTCACTGTGTGCATGTACTGCAAACTACTTTTGTTAAGTGCCCACCCCCACTCTGCAAGAATTTCACCAAGAAGTTGGGGCTGGGTGTTTACTAGGTAGTTCACTTTTTGACGTAGGCCCATTCCCTGTAATTATTCACTTGAACAGCAACATACACGCATGCTATGTATGTTGCTTTGCTACAACACATACTGACACAAAACTAATAATTATCTTTGAGCATACACACTCTACTTGTTGATTGAACCAACACCCTATACTCCTGCTTATCTGTTTCTATAGCTTATTACAGAGTTAATCATTAAATGTTGAGTAAGGCATATGATATTGTGTCCTGTCCGAAGGAGGAAGGTGGCAGAATGGATAAAATGCTCATGTGCCAATACAGTGACCATGAGGTTCTGGATTCAAATCCCAGTCTTGTCCTTTCCCCCAAGTTTCACTAGAAAATAAAACTGGGCAGCCAGTCATTTGGTTGAGATGATAAGCCATGGTCCTATGTACAGCACACACTTGGCACACTGAAAAAGAACCCATGGCAACATGTGTTGTCCTCTGGCAAAATTCTGGAGAAGAAATCCACTCTGACAGGTACACACACACACATACATATGTATATATCTATATGTATATATATACATATATGAGTCCTGTGGTCTTCATCCACAACATATTACATAGCATTACTTATCTAATGGGCTGAAAGTGAGAACAAAACACTAGCTTCTGCATCAAGACACTATCTCTTGCTCACATTAAGTGTTTTTTCGGTAACACTTGAACAACTCATGCAGGCGTTCTATTCTTTATCCCTAGATCTAAATCTACAGTGCTTTGTAAAACAACATGATCGCAAATGAATTTTCATCATAATCTGATCATCATAGTTCATTGGTTGTTTTGATTTGTTCTTTAATGTACGGAGTGGACGTTTACTGGGTGGAATAAATATGAATGGTTTTTAACCCAAAATGGAAGATGGGCATTTACTAAATACTGGGCGTTTACAAAGCAACTGGTACACAGTACTGTAATTTATTGCATCCAACACGGGTCTTTCCAGCTTTCCAGCAGATCACTAATTAATCAATGGGCATCCATCCACTCACAATCACAATTGCAGGATCCACCGCTGCCAGAATTGCTGCCGAGTCTGCTGCTCCCACCAGCGCTGACCGGCATTCCCGAGTTGTAACCATTCCCCATGTTAATGCCAGACCCTCCATTGTTCGTGTCCCCAGCTCCCCCGACATTGGTGTGACTGCTGGACACACCGCTACCTGGGTGAAATCCACTTCCGGTTCCGGTTCCGCTGGGAGCTGTGTTGATCGGGTGCACGTTCGGTTGGGAATTTGTGGGTAATCGAGTTGGAAGGGGCGGCATTTTTAGGGTGGTTGCAGCTGTAGGGAGGGGCGGTCTTACTGGAGGGGTTGGAAGAGTGGGCCTTGGCGTGGCTGGGCCAGCTGTGGATGAGATCGATCACAGTGTTAGTGAGTCTTGGGGTCACACTGTCAGAATAAATAATTAGATCTACGAGCTGTGTTTTTCCCCGTGTTTATCATACGAATGAGAAAGCTACTCTCTCTCTTTCTCTCTCTCTCTCTCTCTGTGCAGTGGGTGTGAAAGACGTCAGCATGGTACAGTTAGCCATTATAAATTCCTGTTTCTACACACACACACACACACACACACACACACACACATATATATAGTATATGATAGACCACACAGCATGTCAACTACGACAGCCCATATTACAGTTTCAAGGTCAGCTGAAGATGAAATCACAAAATGCTGTACACTCCTATCTTAGCATCCTAACTGCATGCCAGTTGAAAAATGAGTAATGAGATAAGTAGGCCTGTTCTGTTCATAGTAAATTTGCTTCATTACATGAAGTCTGTAATTTTGACAAAGCCAGTGTTACGGAAAATTTGCTGCTCTTGTCTTACACAGAATATTATCAACTTTGCTTAATTCGGTGTTTAAAGTTGTAAATGTAATTAGGGTGTTTGAAATTAGATTCATTTGTATTGGTTAAAGCACCCCCACCCTTCTCCTTCCCCTGCACCCCACACCGTGCCTCGTGCGGTCAGCTGGGCTGAAAAGAACCTATGTTAAGGGTTCCGAGGAGGGACGTGTGACTGACCGTAGGTCCAGGATTTATCTGTGGCCTGTACCCCTTCCCCAGTGGTCTTGAACGCCAGCATCCAGTAGTTCACAGTGTCGCCAGGGTGCAGCTGCACTGAGGCGTCCGTTTGCACAAACTCGTCACCTGGTGGGAGAGAAGGAATGAGCTCAAAAAAAGAAGAATTGTTCCAGGAGATCTAGACAAATATTCATGTGTATGGAGGTTGCTAGGTAGATATCTCTGACGTTTCGGGGCCTTTAACAGATCGTGGCAAGGCATCTGCTCCTTTCGTTGTTGTTGGTTGTTTTTTGTTGTTGTTATTTTTTTTTGGGGGGAGGGGGTGTTTAGGGGAGGAGGGAGGGGGTTGTTGTGGTGTGGCATCTATGAATCAATCCACACACTTCGACACCTCCTTTAAACTGAACCTTAGATTATTAGAATTTTCGAACGTAACACACCAAGGTTCAGATGATGTCTGAAGTGGCAAAACGCAAATCAAGCAGTTTTCACAGGGCGAGAGTAAGATCAGACATTGATTTTCCTAAAAGAGCTAAAGCCATCTCTTCACAAGAAACAGTTGCAACTTACATTTCAAATCTGTTAAAAGAATCTGAAGTTAACATGAAAGAGTTAGCTGCAAAACCACATCATTCTCCTGTTCCTTTTTGGGAAATGTTGAAAGCGGATTTTGATATCACTTATTCTGAAACAAAAAAGGAAGAAAACATCAATATCACGACAAGTACTGCCAGAATTCATATAACAGAAAAATATCAGAATCATCTCCATGTATTT
Source organism: Babylonia areolata (assembly GCF_041734735.1). Classification (NCBI taxonomy): domain Eukaryota; kingdom Metazoa; phylum Mollusca; class Gastropoda; order Neogastropoda; family Buccinidae; genus Babylonia; species Babylonia areolata. The sequence continues at coordinate 2,715,442 of NC_134904.1, read as the reverse complement.
ACAGATGGATCTGTTCTTGATGACAAAAACGCTGGTGCGGCTTTCTATATTCCTGCCTTTAAAGTTGAAAAATCTTACTTTATTGGAAAACACCTTTCCATATTCACAGCTGAGCTAATTGCTATTATACAAGCTCTGAACTACTTAGTGAGCCATCAAATAGTTTTCTCGAAAATAGCATTCTTTGTTGATTCCAAATCAGTACTTCATGCTCTAGAACTATTCAGCCTTGAAACAAGACCTGACTTAGTTATTGAGGCAAATCATTTGGTACATTGTTTAAGGATTAAAGGGACTGAGGTAAGTTTTTGTTGGGTGCCTTCTCATGTCGGCATTCTTGGCAATGAAACTGTTGATAAAGCAGCTAAAAGAGGAGCGCAAGATTCAGAACAATCGACAAAAATCCATGTCCGTCTCTCCGTAAAAGAGGCATACACTTTGTTAGAAAAATCAGCATGGGGTCGATTTCATAACCGATGGAAGCTAAAGTTTTTAAACCATAAAGGAACATTATTCCCCGAGAATATTATTAAAGAAAAGATACCGAATCCATCAGCTTGCTATACAAGATTAATAACCTCTACTTTCTTCCGTATAAAACTTGATGCGCTGAAGATAAAGTATAGTAAAAATGTTACATGCATCTGTGGTAAGCAGTTCAGCTTGCATCATTGTTTGTTTCACTGCCAGCAGTTACGTACCTTCTTGCCCAAGTATTTCAAAGAGAATAATAATTCTGCAGATGATTTTTGTAAAGTTATTTCTGACGAGGTTCTTATGGTCGAACTTTCACAGGCATTAGTTCATAGCCCTATTTCTACATTCCTTTAATGCACTTCAGAATTGTGTTAATGGTTTCTGATTATTATAATTATTATTATTGAATTGTTACTGTTAAATGTAATAGCATGTTAGTTATACCCCATGCCCCCACCCCACCCCTTTAATTTTTTTTAATTTTTTTTTTATTATTATTATTTTTTTAACGTCTAATATCACTGATGGTGAAAAGACGCTAAACAAAAGAACGAACAGGGCGAGAGCTATTTTATGTTTTCTTTTCTTGATATTCACTTTTCCTTTCCCGTGTTGGCCTTGACTGTGCTGGTGTTCTGTGATGTCCGCGGTGGTGTAAGCAAGTTGGTGTGGCGGTCGTTTTGCCTTTTTTGACTCACTTGTGTAAACAAAGTGAGTCTATGTTTTAACCCGGTGTTCGGTTGTCTGTGTGTCGGTGGTAAACTTTAACATTGACATTTTCTCTGCAACTACTTTGTCAGTTGACACCAAATTTGGCATAAAAATAGGAAAAATTCAGTTATTTCCAGTCATCTTGTTTAAAACAATATTGCACCTCTGGGATGGGCACAAAAAAATAAAAAAATGAAGCCTAATTATATGCAAACTGCATTTACTGTTATATTTATATTTTTTGTATTCTCTAAACTTGGCACTTTGATCTGATATTCTGACCCAACAACTAGAGCAGTCATTATTATCATTTTTTGTTCAAACAGGAACTTCTTTTGCTAAGCATGGAAGTTTTATTTATTTTGCAAACGTTTTGGTGCAGATAGTAAAAAATGGAAATTACTCTGTAATTAATGCTAGGGGAGTTAATTTGCTTTAAACTGATCTTTCTCATCTTAAACATTACATTTTGAAATTATACTCAATACATAAAAAGCTTGGATTTTTTTAAGTGTATCACAAGTGAGTCTTGAAGGCTTTGCCTCTCTTGTTGTTTTTGTTATTGTTCTGGGTACCAAGCGAGTCTCTGTCTGTGTCTGTCTCTCAGTGTGTCTATCAGTGCGTTTGTGTGTGTATGTGTAAGTGTGCACACCCACACAAATAACAGACAGAGAGAGAGAGAGAGTGGGGTGTGGATTTGCTTTCAGACGTGTGTGTATGTGTGTCGGTGTGTGTATGTGAAAGGTTATGTATCTACGTGAGAGTGTGTGTGTAAATGTTTATGTAAGGCATATCTCTCTGTATGTGTGTGTGTGTGTGCCAGTGTGCGAATAAGAGAGACTGACAAGGCGTCATATAAAGACAACGACAGGGATACTAAGAGAACTGAAGACTGCAACAGACTCTTCCTACCCGTCTTGGACTTGATGTCAACAAAATGGTCTCCAGCAGCCACCCCATGCAGTGGCTTGTTGATGTTGTAGTGTATCATCACCTCTCTGTATCCCTGACCTGCAGTCATGGATCAGACTGAGTGTGAGAGAAACACACACACACATGTGCACACACACACACACACACACACACACACACACATGCGCACACACACATGCGCACACATGTGCACACACACACACATGTGCACACACACATGACCACGCACACACTCTCTCTCTCTCTCTCTCTCTCTCTCTCACACACACACACACACACACACACACACACACACACACAGAGGCAGAGACACTACATATCATCATCTCTGTATGCCTGCTTTTCATCTATTCACAATGGGACAGGGAGACAGGATGAATGCCTGTGTGAGAAACACACACGTCACACACACATACACACGTCACACACACATACAGAGAGAGAGAGAGGGGGGGGGGGGCGGGGATGAACAAACACATCAAGAGAGGGGGGCGTGTCAGTACGCGCCTTATCGTCTGACACCAATAACAGTAAAGTCAAATGTCTCAGAAAGGAGAGGTGACATTCGCTCAGTGAGATTCTGCAACTAAGCGATTATTGCCCGCTACTGGCACGAGCCTTTGCAGGTGATATCTAGCTGTGCCTGTTCGATCATCAGAACAGGCACAACTGAACATGACCCAGTGCAGGGTCTCCTCTGTTGTGTAGCCTTATAGCGAACTAACATTGATAGTTCACAGCTGTGGAGCACTAGGAGTGTACCAGACGATTATATACGTGGCTGTGGATGTTGGAATCAGAATGAATGGTGTGTGTGTGTGTGTGTGTGTGTGTGTGTGTGTGTGTGTGTGTGTGTGTGTGACGTGTGTGTGTGTGTGTGTGTGTGTGTGTGTGTGTGTGTGTGTGTGTGACGTGTGTGTGTGTGTGTGTGTGTGTGACGTGTGTGTGTGTGTGTGTGTGTGTGTGTGTGTGTGTGTGTGTGTGTGTGTGTGTGTGTGTGTGTGTGTGTAGAAGGTCGGGTGGGGATGGGGGTAATGTCACTGAAACTGGCACGAACAATGTTGCAGCCAAAAAATTGAAAAAAAAAACAAAAAAAAAACGCAACAAGAAGAGTAGAATAGCAACAACAATGGTGAAGATGATGTTCATGCGACAGTTGGCAATGATAAGACAAGCGCTTAAGTTGATAAAGGGCAATCAGATCAGACAAAAGAAGATGTAGCTGAGAACATTTTGATATGGTCATATTTTAAAGAATGACACACTGCTGAGCTGAACAATTTTTGAAACACAAAGTTGTAGTGCACAACAAAATTCAGATGCATATATATATATATATATATATAATATGTACATAGCTATATATAGATATATATATATATATACATATATAATATATACATATAGATAGATAGATAGACAGATATACTCAAAACGTCTCCAAAACCAAATAGCCAGTACTGGATGCTGCTGCATGAGTAACAGCCTGCCCTCTACTTATGCCCACCTCTCCTGGCGGCTTTGAGCAATGGGGAGGACACCCCAGCTTTGAAGTTGCTTTGTGGCGGCGACACGACACTGGAAACGACAGTCTACCCAGTAGTTTACTACATGTATGTTTTTGCTGCATTCCAGCTTCGAGGGAAAGTAACGCGACCGACATAATAATAATAATAATAATAATAATGGTATTTATATAGCGCTGGATCTTGTGCAGAGACAAATCAAAGCGCTTTCGCACCAGTCATTCACACGCATGCATAACTCTAATACTGCAGAAACTAAAGACAAGGAAGGGCAGGCAAGGGAGGCTATTTTGGGAAGAGGTGGGTTTTAAGGCCAGACTTGAAAGAGCTGAGTGTGGAGACTTGACGAAGCGAAAAAGGAAGTTCATTCCAATCGCAAGGTCCAGAAACAGAGAAAGAACGGCGGCCAATAGTTGAGTGTTTGAATCTGGGTATGCGTAAACAGAGTGGATCCGAGGCCGATCGTAGTGAGCGAGATGGAGTGTAGAGGTGAAGGCAGCCGCAGAGATAGGAAGGGGCAGTTTTGTGAATGCATCTATAACATAGAGTGCTGATCTTGTACTTTATTCGGTGTGAGACAGGGAGCCAGTGGAGATGTTGCAAAAGAGGAGTGATGTGCTCAGATCTTTTCATAAAACAAAACAATAGGAGAGGAAAGAGAGAAGAGACTTGAACCCTGACACAGCACCTCACCTTTCAGTCTGAACTGCAGTCCACCATTGTTAGAAATAGTAGGCTCTGGCACTTGTGCCGTTGCCAGGGCAACCAGACAGGCCAAAACCACAGCTGGCCTCATGCCGAGCTTTCAAAAACAGGAAACAAAATAAGGTGTCAAACTACAAGTAGTCTACATTAAAAACAAGAGCTATACACCAGTCTTAAAAAAATAGTCAGAAAGCATTCAGAGTGTGTCCTGTGTCTTCACAAGTGATTGAGAACGTTGGTGCTTTTGACTTTTTGCATTTGTTATCAGTTGTTTCACTTGTCAGTTTAACGACTTCACTTTTACGAAGTCCTTTAAGTAATTTCCTGTAATTGTATATAGAATTTTTTTTTCAAATTTCACCCTCATTTCACCCTCATTTGCCCATTTTCCCCCAACCCTCCATTCATTCACATCTCCCACCCCTTCTAACCGATAATGCTCAAATGTATTCATAAATACTTTAACAAAATGTCTTAAGTCACCGATATGTGTGACGGGACATTCAACAAAATTCCTCCTCCTCATCCTCCTCCTCCTGTGTCCTGTTTGAAAGGTTAAAAGTCCCATAGCCATTTCGACCATCGGGACAGTGATTTTTGTCATGTCCACTGCGTTGAGGGCTTGGCTTAGAAAGGCAGCAAATCCTCTCCTTCAGCCGCTCAAACCATCCCGGGCCAGCGGGTATCCACTCACACCCGGTGAGAATGAGGAAAATCGGAGTAAAATGCCTCTTCCAAGAACACAACACCATGCCGAAACCGGAGGCTCGAACTCACAAACGGGGGACCACAGACTGATTCAGAAGTCCAACGCCAAACCGACCCGCCACGGCGTCTGATATCATATGAAACCAGTCTTCTTTCTTCTTCTTCTGTCCGTCACACCACCAACATCCACTTGCCGATGACTCTGTCGTGATTCATGCATGGTGGGTATTCAGTTCGTGTCTCCATAACCCACCAAACACTGACATGGGTTACAGGATCTTTAACGTGCGTATTTGATCTTCTGCGTGCGTATACACACGAAGGGGGTTCAGGCACTAGCAGGTCTGCACATATGTTGACCTGGGAGATCGGAAAAATCTCCACCCTTCACCCACCAGGCGCCGTTACCGGAAATCGAACCCAAGACCCTCAGATTGAAAGTCCAACGCAACCACTCGGCTATTGCGCCGACTTCTATAATTACCACATGTTCACGATGTTATTCAACATTTGGATTTTTTTTTTCAGAGGCTTCCACCGTAATAAAGCTTTTGATTAAGACTTTTATCAAAAGCTCCCATGTTATAAAACTTTGAGAATTTTTTTTCCTTCTTTTTCCCCAGAGGCTCCCTACTAAATAAGGCCTTCAATATCTTCCTCTGAGGCTCCCCCCTGTAATAAAGCCTTTACTGGGATTTTCACAAGAGAAAAGCTCGCCATGAAATAAACTTGAAGCCTTGAAGATTACACACACACACACACACACACACACACACACACACACACACACACACAAACACGCGCGCGCGCACACACACACACACACACACACACACACACACACACACACACACACACCAACGCAATCACGCCCAGCCAGCTTACCGACTTTGTCACACTGAGATGACCAGTCCACTGTTACAAGTAGCGAGCAGTAGCAGACCCAAACCAAGGAAGGCGACAAGGAAGCGGGACGTCAGGGCAGCTGTCGCCACCGACACAAAAGAAAGACGCTGCCCAGTTATCTCTGTACCCGTGTAGGTACAGAAGCGGAGTTTCAAGATCAAGTTCTCCCTTATCTGGGTCCCCGAGTCTCAACGTCTGGGGTAGTAGGCAGGCCAGGCCGGCTTTTATAGGACATGTTTTTATAGGTAAATCAGGACGTAAAGATGTGTGTGCATGTCCGTTAGTGAGGTATGAGAAGATAACCCCCCCACCCCCCACCCCCACCCTAGGTTCATTAAACCATGCGGGTGTATAATCCAGCCGACCACGAAAGCCGTCCAAAGGGAGCAGGTCCGATCCGCCTGCTTGTTGGTGGTGTCGCCTCCCTTAGTCAGTGGTCTCTGGAGAGCTAGCTGGACTCTTTGTCCCTGTTTCGCCTACCGCCATTCCCTTTCCGCCCCGGGCCTGTCGCTCAGCCTCTCACTCTCTCAACACACACATTGGCCTTTGCACGCGCACTCAGACACACACACACACACACACACGTCTAATATCACTCAAAGTGAAAAGACGTTAAATTAAAGAAAGAACACACACACACACACGCACACACACACACACACGCATACACCCGCACACACACACACACACACACACACACACACACACACACACACACACACACACACACACACGCACACACACGCACTCGCGTATGGTCCGTACATGGATAAGTAGCTTATTTAGATATACTGATATTTGTGTTCAGATGCCAATGCTCAATTAGCAAACAGAACAAAAAGGTGTGCACATTGAAGCAAAAACGAACTTTTGGAGAAACTGAAAACTTTTTTCTTTTTTTTTTTTTCAATGATAGAAGAGCAAATGATAACCAGTCCAGTGATAGGCGAATCGGAAATAGGTGAATCGATAATAGGTGCACCGGGATGACACCATTGGGAGAGCTTTCAGATAGAACAAAGTCAGGTTAATGTTGATATGGCAGACACTTGACCAAAACTGTCAGCATTTTTCCTCCAAGCGCTCCTGCATAGGCTGCTCATATAACAGCACATGTTTCTAGTTCTTCCACTTGATGTTTGATGAAATCAGTCAGACGTTTTAAGCTTATATTATGTTAGTTTTCTCTGTTTTACCAGTTTTTGTTATTGTTGTTGTTGTTTTTAACGTTGAAGAGTAGTCATATACAAGTACGTTTATCTAAATTTTGCCCGTTTTGGGGATGGGGGTGAATCCTTTAAATTATGCAGCCAAATGAGTGAAAACAATGATTATAGTTACGCAGCTGGCACATAGCTTCATAACGTATTCTATTTGTCATAAAGAGTAAACAGCGCTCGACAGATGAACAATCTTTTTTGTTATGAATACAGTGGTCACGTGTCCCATTCTCCATGATAGCAATCACGTTTGATAAGAATTACTCAAAGCAAATCTAAAGTAGTTATCACTGTGGCTGTTTTGACTTTCATTTTCGTTGTGTTTCCGTGTCCGTTCCTTACCTCCAACCCATACTTGTCTATCTGTATATCTGTCCTATGTATGTAGGTATTATGTATCCTAACGCCACCTTCTGTACATGTAGATCCATACGCGTCGAACTAATAAGCTGACAGCATGAGGATGGAAAGCTAGTTTGGATTCATTTTTGATGCATAGACATGATTTAATGTGTATGTATGTATGTTGGCCTATATATGTAGACATAATTTTGATGCATAGACATGATTTAATGTGTATGTATGTATGTAGGCCTATATATGTAGACATAATTTTGATGCATAGACATGATTTAATGTGTATGTATGTAGGTAGGCCTATATATGTAGACATAATTTTGATGCATAGACATGATTTAATGTGTATGTATGTATGTAGGCCTATATATGTAGACATAATTTTGATGCATAGACATGATTTAATGTGTATGTATGTAGGTAGGCCTATATATGTAGACATAATTTTGATGCATAGACATGATTTAATGTGTATGTATGTATGTAGGCCTATATATGTAGACATAATTTTGATGCATAGACATGATTTAATGTGTATGTATGTATGTAGGCCTATATATGTAGACATAATTTTGATGCATAGACATGATTTAATGTGTATGTATGTAGGTAGGCCTATATATGTAGACATAATTTTGATGCATAGACATGATTTAATGTGTATGTATGTATGTAGGCCTATATATGTAGACATAATTTTGATGCATAGACATGATTTAATGTGTATGTATGTAGGTAGGCCTATATATGTAGACATAATTTTGATGCATAGACATGATTTAATGTGTATGTATGTATGTAGGCCTATATATGTAGACATAATTTTGATGCATAGACATGATTTAATGTGTATGTATGTATGTAGGCCTATATATGTAGACATAATTTTGATGCATAGATATGATTTAATGTGTATGTATGTATGTAGGCCTATATATGTAGACATAATTTTGATGCATAGACATGATTTAATGTGTATGTATGTATGTTGGCCTATATATGTAGACATAATTTTGATGCATAGACATGATTTAATGTGTATGTATGTAGGTAGGCCTATATATGTAGACATAATTTTGATGCATAGACATGATTTAATGTGTATGTATGTATGTAGGCCTATATATGTAGACATAATTTTGATGCATAGACATGATTTAATGTGTATGTATGTAGGTAGGCCTATATATGTAGACATAATTTTGATGCATAGACATGATTTAATGTGTATGTATGTATGTAGGCCTATATATGTAGACATAATTTTGATGCATAGACATGATTTAATGTGTATGTATGTATGTAGGCCTATATATGTAGACATAATTTTGATGCATAGACATGATTTAATGTGTATGTATGTAGGTAGGCCTATATATGTAGACATAATTTTGATGCATAGACATGATTTAATGTGTATGTATGTATGTAGGCCTATATATGTAGACATAATTTTGATGCATAGACATGATTTAATGTGTATGTATGTAGGTAGGCCTATATATGTAGACATAATTTTGATGCATAGACATGATTTAATGTGTATGTATGTATGTAGGCCTATATATGTAGACATAATTTTGATGCATAGATATGATTTAATGTGTATGTATGTATGTAGGCCTATATATGTAGACATAATTTTGATGCATAGACATGATTTAATGTGTATGTATGTATGTTGGCCTATATATGTAGACATAATTTTGATGCATAGACATGATTTAATGTGTATGTATGTATGTTGGCCTATATATGTAGACATATTAATATATCCGGCTGTCTGCTGCATAAACCCGTTTTTGTTTTCTAGTTAAATCTTTTGTGGTGAGAACTATCAAACTTGCTAACACACACACACACACTGACACACACACACGCACGCACGCATGCACGCGCGCGCGCCTGAATAAGCACGAACTATATGTCAGAAAATGGGTTGACTCTGCAGCCAGAAATTTCTTGGATGGTTCTATTCATTCCTGGTTGTAACCCAGACACATTACCTACTTTTAAAATAGTCTGGTCAGTGATTGAATATAAACAAGTTGTAAGATTCCTTGGCGTACATCTCACAGCAAAATTGACATGGAACATACACTTGAAATACCTCTTGACAAAGACTAGGAAAACCCTCAACTTTTTAAAGATTGTAAGCAGGCAACACTGTGGTCAGGATACCTGTGTACTTATACACCTGCAACATCACTAGTACGCTCAAAGCTAACCTATGCACAAGAGGTATTCTTTTCTGCACCAAAATACATGTTGAAAAATTACAAAGTGTTGATAGTGAAGCATATATGCTTGCTACTGGTCTTCCAGTTCATGCTTCGACGTTAAAAACGTACACAGAGGTAAAAATTCTGCCCTTTGAGATGAAACTTGCATCAGGGCAGTATACCTTGAGAAGTACAACGTTCAAAATTCAATTACTGCCGAGATAAGTTTAAAATGAGGCCTTCATTTCCCAGAAAGAGCACAATTTATTCACTCCCGAACAACTTTTGGTGTGACATGCGTTGCCGGGTTGGCTACAATCTTCAGGTAAATCGGACACAGGTGATTTACCTCCCTTTAAAGGAAGCGTTATTTCAAATCAATTTGATAAATCATGAACACTTCCTAATAAAAGAAATTGTTGTTTTTATGTTATCGAACTTCAGTAAGATAACATTTTTGATGTCAGAAGGTCAGAAAACCTTTGATTCTTTTGAATTAATATCTATGTGAAGGAATTTTGGCGCGACCTTCGAAATCCACTCAGTCAAATACAAAAATGCCTTCTTGTATACGTCTCCATCTGGACGGGGCCTTACCCGACACACGACCTTACCACACCATCACAATATTTAAACCATCAGAAGTGAAAAATAAATGAAATTGCTCCTCGGTTATCATACAAGACAATGCCTAAATGGAAAATGAACAACCTAACATTTGACGTTTGTGACCTAGATTTAAAGAAAGCTGAAGGCCCTGCTCTTTCCGGTTTTGTTTAATTTCACATTCAAGAAAATTGTCCAAAGCGCCTTAAAGTATATACAGATGGTTCAGTATTTTATAACAACTAGGCAGGGGCAGCATTTATAATCCCGTCATTAAAAGTAGAGAAGTACTTTAACAGCGATAAAGATTTATCTACATTCATAGTAGAATTTACGGTTATATCAACTGGGGTCAAATCATTTGATTAATCTTCTCATTACCATATTTCAAGTGTTATTTAGTGGTGATTCTAAATATGCATAATAAACATTAAAATCTTTAAATTCGAAGACAACAGAATAACTCGTAACAAATATTCTTCACTGATGTATTCTTTTCTTTTTTTTCTTTTTTTTTACCATTTGTGGTACAAGATTAATTATTATTGGATCCCTTCTCACAAAGGGATTGTGGGAAATAAGCGGGTGGATCGTAGTGCGAAAAAAGGCGCAACAAATAATTCATAATGCCACTAAAAATTCGTATTCTATATTTATTACAAGAAGGTTATGCTCTTACTGGAGAAACTTACCGGGAACCATGTCAATAACTGATACAGGAGTCTGATCCTGCCAGAGAAAATGCTGACTGTACCTGGCGCAAAACTGAACGTTTGTCAATTTTCTTTTAAAACAAAAGGACAACACAGAAGCAGAAGGTTCACCAGTCTTCTATAAACAGACTTCGACTGGATGCCATGAGAACAAAACATACTTCTAAAGTGACATGCATTTATGGTAATGAAATTACCCCCGTGCATATCATCTTTGAATGTGAACAGTTAAAAACATAGTTACCTATTTCATTTACAAAATCTGCAGTTCCATCTGCTTGCCTTAGAAACTTTTTACATGATAATTAACTTGTGTTTGAAATAGTTCAGATTTTAATTAGGAGCTCCACTGGCTCTTTGATGTAATTTTACTGCATGGTTGACTAGATAGTTTTGTTTTATTGTATTAACATTCTTTTATGATGCCGAGGAGAGAGGAACAGGGAAAGTAGTGATGACTTAAAGTCATGGGTGGGGTGGGGAAGGTAATGGATTTAGTAATAATAATATAGTAATAATAATAATGATGATGATAGTAATAATAATAATAATTACAATTGTGGATAGATAAACAAAAGAACGAACACACGCACGCACGCACATACACACACACGCGCGCGCGCACGACACTAATCTAAATCTTGGATGACCTCGAAGTTCACTGTCCGTTTTTTGGAAGTTAAGGTTGTACACCAGAAAATCTAAACAGAACAGACGCCGGAGATATCGCAAGGTTTGAAAATGTCAACGTTTCTAAAGAAAACGGAAATGGTGATGGGTGTTGGAGGGTCATTTGACTCATCATCAATCAAGCGGAAGGCCAGTTACTTTGGGACAGCCAGCAAGGGCACGAGCTACGTGCGTGTGTGTGTGTTTGTGTGTGTGTGTGTGTGTGTGTGTGTGTGTGTGTGTGTTGTGTTGTGCTGTGCTGTGCTGTGCTGTGCTGTGTGAACGTGTGCCGATAAACGTATACCTGCACGTGCGTGTGTACATGTGCTTCCGTGTGTGCGTGCGTGAGCGCGCGCGTCTGTGTGTGCTGGTATGCATATGTATTCGTGTGTGTGTGTGAGGGCGGGGTGGGGGATGTGGGGGATTATATATGTATGGTACGTCTGTTTCTCTCATGGGTGTGGGTATATTTGTCAGAATGGGAAATGTTATAAGATTATATGATCGTTTTTTGGTTGTTTTCTTTAACCCGTTTTTTTTAATTAAATTTTTTTGGGGGGGTACGGATGTCGTGAGTTTTTGTTGTTGCTTACGTTTACTTTGGATGTGATATATATACTTTAGATCCTCCACACCCCAAAATGGATCAAAGGATTATGTATTCTCGATTCTATTGTGTGTGTGTGTGGTGTGTGTGTGTGTGTGCGCGCGCGCGCGCCTTTGTTTTGAGAACGTGTGCACATTAGCATATACTGGCACGTGTTGGTGCGCATGCGGGTTTGCATATGTGTACGCGTGTGAGAGATGTGAAAATGTGCCTGCAAGCATAAAAATGCATTTTCGCGGTATGTGCTATAGTGTCTGTGAGTGTTCATGTGAATGTGCCTGCACGCATTATTAGTGAGTGTGTACTGGAATGTATGTAAATTAGCAACAACACAAAAAAAAAGCATACATGCGTATGTTTTACTTAGTGTTTGTGAATGTGTATGTGAAAACATGCGCTCAAATGTGTGCATGGGAGTGTGTGTAGTTAAGTGTGTGTGTGTGTTTGGTGTGCGTGTTTGTGTCATAGGTGTGTTCAGTGCGTGTTTAGAGGGCGTGTTTGGTGTGTGTGTGCGTTTGGTGTGCGTGTGCGTGCGAGAAGTGTGTGTGTGGTGGGTGTGAAGAGTGAGAGTGAATATTTTCCATCTTACTAGGGGATGACCTATTTTCCACCAGTGGCAGCAGAATTCCTTGATCACCACCCCAACCGACTGACCGAGAGTGTTTGCACTGCCGCTGCTTCATGCGTGTTTTACTTACAGAACCCGACCAAACCCTAGCTCTATTTCTTCCGTGTGTGTGTGTGTGTGTGTGTGTGTGTGTTCTTGTGTGCTTTGTGTCTGACAGATGTGTTATTGTGAACCACTTTTGAGAGGTTTATAATTTCTGTGATGGTGACTTTCGCTTGTTGGCATTCAAACATTTATGGGTTGTTGCTGTTTTTTAATCCCTCCACAATCCCTCCTCCCTTTCTTTAACAGTATTTCTGTGACCCAATTTTCATGATAGAAAATTATGCACTTCAGTCCAGTATCATGTTGCTCAGATCAGTTCAGTACAAATGTTCAGACTTATTCTTAGAAATACTACCCGAGTCATACTATACATGAGTGTATCAAAATTCACACATACACACAAGAACGTGAAAAGTCATATATGGTCGTTTAATTTATTTTGATTTTTTACACCAGAGAAGGAGCAGATGGGAAAAATACAATGTGCCAAAACGGATAAATTATGACAACTGTACATCACATGTATTTTTGACCTCTTAGTAATGGTTGCCACAGAAACACGATTGTGGTGATAAATTAATAATCACTATGTTCTTTTGTTCACACTTTCTGTTCACCTGTGTGTGTATTGATGGGAGTGTGAACGTGTGCACTCATGTGTGAACTCACATGTTTGTATTAAAACATTCTGATGTACACATAAAGCACAAACCAGATCAGTTTTATATTACTTTTAATTATGTGTGTGTGATGCATGGGCATGCGAGAGTGTACATGTGCCATGCAAATGTGTGTGAACACTCCCCAATCTTTTGTTGAGCAAGTAATTTCTGTGATGTCCTAATTAATTCATCCACCAAATGAGAAAAAGGCAAAACATGTGCAAACTTTACTTCATGTTGGTGTTGGTGAATCTGTTCAACAACATGTGAACACAGCATTTTTGTCAAAGGACACAAAGAATGACAGGCAGACAGAAAGAGAGAGAATCACAACACAGACACCAAAACAACAACAATGTAACACACACACAACAGGCAAATAATACTTTTTTTCCCCCTACGCCCACTGATCACAACATATCTATATATAAACAAAACAAATACAAAACAAACAACAACAAAAAACACTAGAAATAACAACCAAAACAAAACAGTATCTACCTCAACAAATTTGAAGCACACTCACACAGTGCATCATCGATAAAGACACTCAAATAAGTCATTCAGTTTGAAACCTCCAGTGAAGCACAGACTTTATAACACAAATTCTATTTTCTAAAAAAAACAGTGGGAGGGTCGGGGGATGGGTAAGGGGAGAAGAAGGGTGCCTGAGGAAAGAGAGAGTGGAATGGAAAGACGAGACAGAGAAGAGGTGAAACAAGAGAGGAAGAGAAAGTCATGACGAGACAGAGAGGTGAAACAAGAGAGAGAGGGATGGAAAGACGAGACAGAGAGGTGAAACAAGAGAGGAAGAGAAAGTCATGACGAGACAGAGAGGTGAAACAAGAGAGACAGGAAGGGAAAGACGAGACAGAGAAGAGGTGAAACAAGAGAGAGAGGAAGGGAAAGACGACACAGAGAAGAGGTGAAACAAGAGAGAGAGGAAGGGAAAGACGACACAGAGAAGAGGTGAAACAAGAGAAAGGGGGAAAGACAGAGAGCAGGGAAACAGAAATGGCAGATCTATTCCCAGAAACAACAACAACCCCCCAAAACAAATCTATAGAAGGGAACAGAGCTTAGCACCCAGTTAACGTGTACCTTAAAAAAAAAATTAAAAAAAAAAAAAATATATTGATATGTCCAATACATAAATGACAATAACAGAACAAACATAGGTGTATATTGAAGAGATGCTGAACATCACCAGTTAATGTCTTTTTTTTTTTATGTGTCCAATGTATAAAAAAAGAAAAAAAAAAGAGGCAAGATTGTAACACATAAACACTCGTAACTGGTATAAAATGAAAAAAATGTTGAGTGTCATAGTATTCATGTTCATTACTTGATCTCACGAGCAAAACGGAGGTGAAACAATCAACTGAAAACCTGATTGCAAACAATCTGTGCTTTGCTTGAGTTATGTCACCAATTAAAAAAGAAAAGAAAAGAAAAGTTATATCACCAACTATACGTTAAAGACTGCACTGGTTAAATCATCAGCTGCGAAACATTCAAGACTCTTGATAACATGCAATACACAATTATGTACAGACCATAAAACACGTGCAAAGAATTTAACTCCAGACAAAAACAATACAACACAAAATGTTTGTTGTACCAATATCACAAAATAATACATCAAGAGAGACAAAGAGAGAGAGGGGGGGGGGGAGGGTTGCATGTAAAGAGAATGAATCTAAAAACAAATTTGTGTTATGATTTCATTAGAAGAACCATGTTCTTTTGATACATTACATTTAAAATGTTCAAGTCCAACAGCCTCTTACTGCCTACATGGGAAGTGAATTCACATCCACTGTATCTAGAGCTTGGCAAAGGAGAACAGCACTCACTCCTCTTTTTTTCACTGTTTTCACCGTCCCCAGCTCAAGTCCAGTACTCATTGACACCTGGGTGGAGTGAGGAGAAGTGGAGAAAACTGGCTGTCCCAAACACACAGCACCATGCCCAGACACTGAGCACTGGTCAACTGTATCACAAGTCTAACCATTCCACCATGGTGCCTCTCCTTATAAACTATAAAAACTGGATATATACACAATGATAAATGACTGCATGTCAAACAAACCCACCAAATTAAACACACACACAACCATGCATTTTGGTTTCAACAGACTTTAGAATGAGTAGTGCATCTGGGGAAAGTTTTCGAACCATCTTCCTACCAAATTCTTTCAGATATTTGCAAACACATGTGAGAAATGATAAGGATGTGCATGTGTGTATGTGAGTGAAAGAGAGAGAAAGGTCTCTCAGACCGGAAGAGCACCTGTGGATGGTTCTGAGGGCACTGAATACCCCCAGTGCATACCCAGTGACATGGGGACTCCAGTGGTGTGCATCAGTCAACATACATGTACACCTTTCAGTCATGCAGTGACTGCAATCATACACTACATCAAAAACACTCTTTTCTTTCCAAGAAACAAATATATTGACAAAATTTACCACAAATTTCAAATAAAAAACAAACAAACCAACCAATTCATACAATATATTAAAAACAAAAAACAAAAACAACAAAACAAGAAATCCCCCTCTGCCTCTTCCTTCAGTCATGTCCGAAGCTCCTGATAATGACCATAACTACATACAACTTTCACATTCAGCACGACACAGAAGCTCATCACAACCGCAGTTACATCACGGCCACACCATGATTTCTTTTGATGAACCTGTAAAAATGGAATACTGCTGCTGACCAGAACGAACAGTGGGGATCAGTGTTGGTCCACACCTCCTCAATCCACACAATGACTTCTCTCTCTTCAACAACAGCTGCAGTCACTGTGTCACAGTCTGCAGGCACCACAACCTGCCACCAGCGAATTCAAGTCTTCCCTCTTCACCGCTGACACCAGCCAGTCACTGACTGTCAAACACCAGGACACCCCTTCACCTGAACGGCAAAGGTTTAGAGAACATGAGGGAAAGGGGTCGTTGGGAGCAAACTGGACAGTCGCTCGGTGAATCAAAATCCTCATAGTCACAGCATCACCCAGCTTCTCAATGTTGTGGTGGAGGTTCTGGTTTGTCAAGCCAGGGATTTGTCCTTGGTACGGGGGTTTGGGGTTGTTTTTGTTTGTTTTTTTTGTTTTTTTGGTGCAGCAGGTACTCAAAGGTTTTGGATAACTTTGTCCATGGTGGATGTTGGTAAAATGTCACAGACAGGTTTTGGGGGTCATCCATGACAGCAGTGAAATCTCACAAGTGCACACTGACCAACTAACACCTCCCCCCTCCTGCCTGTCTCCAGCGCCAAGCCACCCTCAAACATGTGTGAAGCGGGTGAGGTCATCTTCACTCTGAAATCTGCTGTCACCACCCCAGTCATAAATAAAAACCTTGCTTCTCCATGAAGGAAAGTGGTACTTAATGCGTCTGATACCAGTCAGGAAAGAAAAAAACAAGAACCGGTGCCAATGCCTGGCCAAAGGCAAACATCACACACACAGATACACTACAGACAACATCACACACTGACACACACAAAGACATGCATTTCACACATGATAAACACACAACCCATACACATCACACACTGACACACACAAAGACATGCATTTCACACATGATAAACACACAACCCATACACATCACACACTGACACACACAAAGACATGCATTTCACACATGATAAACACACAACCCATACACATCACACAGACAGACACACATCCAGATGAAGTCATAGTGCTCACTTGCTGGCATCCACACTGGTGACCACATACACACATCACGCACTCAGAGGCTGAGTGACAGCAGGTCAGAGGATGGACTCCACACTACTGAACACACACACACACACACAGAGACAGACATCACACACACACACAAACATTTCACACACACACAGAGGCTGAGTGAAAGCAGGTCAGAGGGTGGACTCCACACTACTGAACACACACACACACAGACATCACACAGACATCACACACACACACACACAGACATCACACACACACACACACAGACATCACACACACACAGACATCACACACACACAGAGACATCACACACACACACACACACACACACTCTGACACATGACACACACAGAGGCTGGGTGAGAACAGGTCAGAGGGTGGACTCCACACTGGTGAAGGTGCTGGCACTGCTGACACTGTCCAGGGACAGGAGGGACACGCTGGTCTTCACCTGGTAGCTGCCCCCACGGTCCTTGTCCGGGGACGGGGCAAAGCGCACCTGTCTGCTGCACACACACACCACACACCATCTTCACCTTCACCACTGTCAGCTTAGGGAAGCAATACATCTCAACCTCCCTCCAACACTTTGCCATCTAGCATACTACCTCAACACAACTCAACCTCCCTCCAACACTTTGCTATCTAGCATACTACCTCAACACAACTCAACCTCTCCCCAACACTTTGCTATCTAGCATACTACCTCAACACAACTCAACCTCCCTCCAACACTTTGCTATCTAGCATACTACCTCAACACAACTCAACCTCTCCCCAACACTTTGCCATCTAGCATACTACCTCAACACAACTCAACCTGCTAGTGCCACAAAAAAATAATAAATAAACACAACGAAAATAAGATCCATAATTTAGGGATAGTCACATTTATTCAACGTCATCCAGCTCACTGAATCCACTAAAATCTTCGTCTTCAGTGTCCGAGTTGAAGAGAACCAGCACAACTTCCTCTGCCATCTTGTCACTGACTTCAGCCTCGCTTTCACTTCATGAACATGAAGGTGGAGGTCACTGCTGGTTCGTCGCTTGCACTGTTGTCTGCTAGGTCGATCACCTTCAATTTGAAGGCTGCATCACAGGCATAATGTCACGTTTTCCGTATGATGAGGGTGTACGCTTGAGCAGAGTAGAACTGAATGCTGATCTGAAGGCTTTAATGTGTGCGGATTTGATTTATAAAACGTGAACAGTTAGCACACTATCCTGAAGCTCATTCAAAAATTCATGGACAGAAATCATGATTTTGGTGAGTTGAAGGGCAGCTAAGAATAGACGAGAACGTGACACTCCCGGGATCGTTAAAATCCGCAAATAAGCCGCATCATTGTATAAGCCGCAGAGGTTGAAGCTGGGGTAAAAAGTTGCGGCTTATTGACCGAACTTTACGGCAGTTGTCCATAATGAACAAAATTTTTATACAATGACCGGCAAACAAAACCAAAAATTGCCAGTAGGCACCTTACATCTGCCAGGCACAAAAAACAAACCCATAATACAGTAAGAACGCCCAATTATCAAGTCCAGAAAAAATATTCAAGGCTCTCTGGAAAAAAATATATAGGTGATTAGCCAGCAAGGCAAATAATAAGAAAGAAAGAGACAACAAAATGAAAAGGATGAAGCAAAAAAAAAACAAAGACAGCGACAGAAAAAAAAAAAGAAAGGAAATTCTAGCACAGAATTTCCACAAGGTGGGGACACTGCTGACACCAAAATAGCCCCCACCCCTACCCCCTCACGTTCCCACAAGGGGTCTCTTTCTCTCTCTGCACACCTGCCGCTACTTCAGTCACCTGTTCAGCCAGGTGCTCACTCACCTGGTCCAGGTCACGTTCTCCTTCTCGTCGTCACTGTCCGGGAGCTCTCGGCGCAGGTCGCGGGCCCGGAGGTGGATGACCTCTGTGATGCCGTTGCCGCTGCTGGCCAGGTAGATGGCGCCACCCTCCTCCGCCCGGCCCAGGTAGCGGGGCGCCGGGAGGTCCACCGCTGTCTGACAGCCCCTGGACACAGCACAGCACAGCACAGCTGACACTCTCTGCCATGCATACCTTCACCAACAGCCTTTTTTTTTTTTTTTTTTTGAACATTCTTTCACTTCCTTTTTATTCTTAATAACATCTTAAAAGATGCATATATACTTTATATCAGAACAATTTGGAAAGAAAACAACAACATCATACACATGAAAAAAAAAGTTGTTGAAATAATAATGAGAAGAAGACAAAGAAGAAGAAGAAGAAGAAATGATCTTTTTTTTTTCCATTTTTCATAAAACTTTAGAAAATTAACAAAGATACATGTATTTGGAAAAAAAAAAAAGAAAAAGGGGGACAATTCGATGAAACATGAAAAAACACTAACAAAAACGAAAAATACATGGTGACATGCAAATAAAGTATTCTGAGGAAATCACTATGAATAGATAAATAAATAATTTGAAATAGCTATCAAATAGAAAAGAAAAACGCCCTTCCATGCATCATTTTCGGAACAGAGTGAAGGAAGAGAGAGAGAGGGAGACAGAGAAAGCAGAACCCAGACAGAAAGAGAGAGTTAAGGACAGGACAGAGACAGCCACAGACCAACACAGAATGAGACAGGGCAGTACACACAAAATATACATGTATTGTGCGCAAGACTGAAGCATGACTGAGTGACACAGGAAACAAATGATAAGCGCCTAAAGGCAGCTTTAAGTTGGCTCTACCCAGGAAGGCAACCTGTTGTGCAAATGACTGTGTTTGTAGAGTGCTTAGAGTTTGGTCTCTAACCAGAGATGGCTACCATTTAACTTTTAAGTATCAATAATAATGATAGTGATGATGATACTGACTTGACCTGATCCTTGTCTGTGGGTACCACAGTGGCCTGCAGACTGTTGAAGTAGGTGATGTAGAGGAAGGGCTCTGTGTAGGCTGTTAAATCAACAATCAGCAAAACAGTTATTCAATCCTTTGACCCATGTTGGGGCATGGAGGATATATACAGAAACACAACAAGTATCATATGCCAAACTTTAAATGAAAACAGCAACAAAAACATACAGAATTGGTGATCAAAACCAAAATCCATTCCCATCATTTTCACAAAACTTTATCACCACACTGCTTTTCATCATTCACTGATTTCTAAACTAAGCACCTCCCAACACAATAATAAGCTGAATGCCTGAATGTGAACAGGAAGAAAACTTGTTCATGACTTGCTATGTGAAGAGCTGAAGTGCAGAACCTTTTATATTAAAGAAAGAAAACAAAAATGATTCAAACGACAGGGACATGGAAAACCTCGGGATCTACACAAAATACTGAAGGCAACAGTAAGCCTTTTATCAGCACCTACATCTTGTATAGCAACCCAGATCTACACAAAATACTGAAGGCAACAGTAAGCCTTTTATCAGCACCTACATCTTGTATAGCAACCCAGATCTACACAAAATACTGAAGGCAACAGTAAGCCTTTTATCAGCACCTACATCTTGTATAGCAACACAGATCTACACAAAATACTGAAGGCAACAGTAAGCCTTTTATCAGCACCTACATCTTGTATAGCAACACAGATCTACACAAAATACTGAAGGCAACAGTAAGCCTTTTATCAGCACCTACATCTTGTATAGCAACACAGATCTACACAAAATACTGAAGGCAACAGTAAGCCTTTTATCAGCACCTACATCTTGTATAGCAACACAGATCTACACAAAATACTGAAGGCAACAGTAAGCCTTTTATCAGCACCTACATCTTGTATAGCAACCCAGATCTACACAAAATACTGAAGGCAACAGTAAGCCTTTTATCAGCACCTACATCTTGTATAGCAACACAGATCTACACAAAATACTGAAGGCAACAGTAAGCCTTTTATCAGCACCTACATCTTGTATACCAACACAGATCTACACAAAATACTGAAGGCAAAAGTAAGCCTTTTATCAGCACCTACATCTTGTATAGCAACACAGATCTACACAAAATACTGAAGGCAACAGTAAGCCTTTTATCAGCACCTACATCTTGTATAGCAACACAGATCTACACAAAATACTGAAGGCAAAAGTAAGCCTTTTATCAGCACCTACATCTTGTATAGCAACACAGATCTACACAAAATACTGAAGGCAACAGTAAGCCTTTTATCAGCACCTACATCTTGTATAGCAACACAGATCTACACAAAATACTGAAGGCAACAGTAAGCCTTTTATCAGCACCTACATCTTGTATAGCAACACAGATCTACACAAAATACTGAAGGCAACAGTAAGCCTTTTATCAGCACCTACATCTTGTATAGCAACCCAGATCTACACAAAATACTGAAGGCAACAGTAAGCCTTTTATCAGCACCTACATCTTGTATAGCAACCCAGATCTACACAAAATACTGAAGGCAACAGTAAGCCTTTTATCAGCACCTACATCTTATATACCAACACAAAAAAGATTCAGACACATTTAAAAAAAATTTTTTTTATGGTTAAACCACGAAAGTACCAAATGGGTGTAAAATGCGTTAATTCTCACAAAGAATTTTGAAAACAGACAAGATAAAAACCAGCTGGACGGAAGCAACATTATCACAAGCCCCTTCAGCCGGTTTCCTGTGACACAGGTGAGTGGCACTCACAGAAGGACAGAGGCAGTCCGCTCCACTTGATGTCCGACTCTCGGCTGCGTTGCCCTCGGTGATCCACAAACACGCCAAATTCTGCCAGAACAATTCAAACATCAGAACTTATTTTCTTTCCACTGCAACCACTACTGTACTGAACTGTATTGTGGAGCCATGTGGCAAAGTGGTCATGCAGCTGACTAAGATGCCAGTGTCCACAAGTTCAAGTCCTACACAGGGACTGGGATTTTACATTCCCCTCCGCTAGACCTTGAGTGGTGGCCTGGGTGCTAGTCATTCAGACTGATAGGATAAAACTGAGGTCCTGTGCACATCATGCACTTAGTGCACATCTAAGAACCCACAGCAACAAAAAGGTTGTCCCTGGCAAAATTCTGCAGAAAAATCCACTTTGACAGCAAAACAATATACACTTGCAAACATTAAAAAAAAAAATTTTTAATTTAAAAAATGGGTGGGGGTGGTGGGTGGGGCACTGCACTGTGGCAACATGCTCTCCAAAGGAAGAGCAGTCCGAATTTCACACAGAGAAATCTGTTGTGACAAAAACTGTATTGTACTGTATTGTATTGTATTGTATATTGTATTGTATTGTACCATAAGGCAATGTTGCACAAGCTGACTTTAACCCCCCCCACACAAAAAACTCATTCTGAAAAAGGTGAAGAACAGCACTGAATTCAACCTGAGCAATCACACCCAAACACTTGTATTCACAATTAAAAAATAAAACAAAGCACTGTTTAAAAAAACAAAAAGAAAAACAAAACCAAAAAAAACCACCCTCTTTTTCATACATATTAATTAAGGAAACCACTTCTGAGCACAGCTGTACTCTCCATGGAAACCAGTGGCAGGGACGGATGTACTTACCATGGAAACACAGTAGGAACTCGAGGGGCAGGCCATCAGGGGACACCTGCACCACAGCCAGAGGGAAGCTGTGGTGGTTGGCCGCCCCAAAGGCCGCAAAGGCCAATGAGCTGTCCTGTCGGTCCACAAAGTCTGCACACAAACATCAATACCGTGACAGGACTGGAGTTCAAATCATCATGAAGTTACACTATACAAACCATGAATATCAAAAAGAACAAATAAACGGGAAACACTGTGTCTGTACAGAAACACACTCATCTGCATTAAGATACAGTGGACTGTATGCTGTAGTCTTGATCTTGTACTGGCCACTGTACTGAGAGGATCAGTTTATTACTGTTCCTTGCCCTCCATCTCTCCTCACCCACAAGCCAACCTCCAGGGTCCAGGGCCTTTCTAACAAGCTTATGCTGTATTGATTTTTTCCACTTTCACGCTGCTAACATTATCAAAACTCTCACTCACTCTGTCACAAAGGCACACACACATACACAAACACAGCATTTTAGTCCAGACAAATTTCAGCTAACAGAACCCTAGACAATCTGTATCGGGTACCACAGCACACAAGCCCTCAACTTTCACTGGCTACTTACAGCCAACATGACTCTGATGGCCATATCACCACCATCAACTATAAAACAAAATCCCCACATCTTACAAAGCTTTCACAAAGTTAAAAAGAACACCCCAACAAATTCATTTCTCTCCACATTACACCCGAAGCACAACACACACAGTACATGCCAGTGTTTTCACAAAGTTAAAAAGAACACCCCAACAAAACCACCTATCTCCACATTACACCCGAAACACAGCACACACAGTACATGCCAGTATTGCCTGAAGTGTACCCACCGATCAGACTAGGGTGTTCCAGGCTGATGCGATAAAACCTCTCCGTGCCCACGATGGCAAAGCTCTCCGCCATACATATGCAGCTGCAGGGCTGGCTGGACGGCATTTCCTGAAAACACGCCCCATCACGTCAGTCCATGCACAGTCAACAGTACGTCATGTTGAAGTGGGATGACGTCCGCTTTGTTTGGTTTGCGAGCTGTGGACCACTCTCTGTTTTCACCCAATACCAGTGTGAACGACAATGCTGACCTGGCACAAAGCATCCTGCACAGTGTTCACCAACCAACCCTGTCCTCTTTTGAAACAAATCTACACATGTGTCTGTTCAACATAACCAATGGGACGTAATGAAACTTAGTCATCTGTATCCTCGCACCTTGCCCTCACACCCCCCTCACTCTCCCTCCCCCAATGAAGTCTCCATGTAGTGTGTGTGTGTGTGTGTAGGGGGGAGGGGGGAGAGCAGGGGGTGGGCAGGTGGGTGTTGCCTCAGTGTGTATGCAACTGTGTGTTTTGTGTGTAATGCATATTTTGTGCTTTTTCTATGTGATGATTCATACCTATTGCCTAGGTCTTGGTTATACATATACTATATATATACATATTTTCTCTCTTGTATGTTTTAAGGTGCTGTTGAACAGCATTATGTATTACTGTATGTGTGAAAAACTAAATCTGCTCTCAGGACACAGTGTGAAGCACCCTGCTCACCTTCCTGAGGCAGTACATGGCCAGGCTGGGATTGTACTTGAGCAGCACCACCTTGTTGGGCATGCCCACACACAGGTAGGAGGCGTCTGCCCACAGCGCCACCTCAAAGACCGTGCACCGCTGGATGCCCTCCACCGCCCGGTAGCTGAAGGGGGTGGTCTCCCCTCCCACCGTCTGGCTCATACGGCACTGGATCAGCTTGCTCTCCACCATCACCAGGCGGCGCTCCGGCCCTGAGGGCACACACAGTGCGTTTTGTGGTCATCGTCATGATGGTAACAGACCATGTGGCTTACACACACAGTGTGCTTCATGGTCATCATCATGGTGGTAACAGACCATGTGGCTTACACACACAGTGTGCTTCATGGTCATCATCATCATGACAGTAACAAACCATGTGGCTTACACACACAGTGTGTTTCATGGTCATCATCATGACAGTAACAAACCATGTGGTTTACACACACAGTGTGCTTCATGGTCATCATCATCATGACAGTAACAAACCATGTGGTTTACACACACAGTGTGTTTCATGGTCATCATCATCATGACAGTAACAAACCATGTGGTTTACACACACAGTGTGCTTCATAGTCATCATCATCATGACAGTAACAAACCATGTGGTTTACACACACAGTGTGCTTCATAGTCATCATCATCATGACAGTAACAAACCATGTGGCTTACACACACAGTGTGCTTCATGGTCAATGTCATCATGACAGTAACAAACCATGTGGTTTACACACACAGTGTGCTTCATAGTCATCATCATCATGACAGTAACAAACCATGTGGTTTACACACAGTGTGCTTCATGGTCATCATCATCATGACAGTAACAAACCATGTGGTTTACACACAGTGTGCTTCATGGTCAATGTCATCATGACAGTAACAAACCATGTGGCTTACACACACAGTGTGCTTCATGGTCATCATCATGACAGTAACAAACCATGTGGTTTACACACACAGTGTGCTTCATGGTCATCATCATGACAGTAACAAACCATGTGGCTTACACACACAGTGTGCTTCATAGTCATCATCATCATGACAGTAACAAACCATGTGGCTTACACACACAGTGTGCTTCATGGTCATCATCATGACAGTAACAAACCATGTGGTTTACACACACAGTGTGTTTCATGGTCATCATCATGACAGTAACAAACCATGTGGTTTACACACAGTGTGCTTCATGGTCATCATCATGACAGTAACAAACCATGTGGTTTACACACACAGTGTGCTTCATGGTCATCATCACCATGACAGTAACAAACCATGTGGTTTACACACACAGTGTGCTTCATAGTCATCATCACCATGACAGTAACAAACCATGTGGCTTACACACACAGTGTGCTTCATGGTCATCATCATGACAGTAACAAATCATGTGGTTTACACACACAGTGTGCTTCATGGTCATCATCATGACAGTAACAAACCATGTGGTTTACACACAGTGTGCTTCATGGTCAATGTCATCATGACAGTAACAAACCATGTGGTTTACACACAGTGTGCTTCATGGTCATCATCATGACAGTAACAAACCATGTGGTTTACACACACAGTGTGCTTCATGGTCATCATCATGACAGTAACAAACCATGTGGTTTACACACACAGTGTGCTTCATGATCATCATCATCATGACAGTAACAAACCATGTGGTTTACACACACAGTGTGCTTCATGGTCATCATCATGACAGTAACAAACCCTGTGGTTTACACACACACAGTGCTTCATGGTCATCATCATCATGACAGTAACAAACCCTGTGGTTTACACACACAGTGTGCTTCATGGTCATCATCATGACAGTAACAAACCATGTGGTTTACACACACAGTGTGCTTCATGGTCATCATCATCATGACAGTAACAAACCATGTGGTTTACACACACAGTGTTTCATGGTCATCATCATGACAGTAACAAACCATGTGGTTTACACACACAGTGTGCTTCATGGTCATCATCATCATGACAGTAACAAACCATGTGGCTTACACACACAGTGTGCTTCATGGTCATCATCATCATGACAGTAACAAACCATGTGGTTTACACACACAGTGTGCTTCATGGTCATCATCATGACAGTAACAAACCATGTGGTTTACACACACAGTGTGCTTCATGGTCATCATCATCATGACAGTAACAAACCATGTGGCTTACACACACAGTGTTTCATGGTCATCATCATCATGACAGTAACAAACCATGTGGTTTACACACACAGTGTGCTTCATGGTCATCATCATCATGACAGTAACAAACCATGTGGTTTACACACACAGTGTGCTTCATGGTCATCATCATGACAGTAACAAACCATGTGGCTCAAACCCCAGCTGACCTCAAAAAGGGCCTTTTCAGGGCTGAATACCCCATCGGTTCTGAAAACCAGTCATGTTAAAAGGTCAGTTAAAACAACGTCAGAAAGACCAGTTCATCCACGTCTCGCTCAGTCCATATGAAATTTAAACCAAGTTTTGAAATATCAGATACGGCATAAAAAGACCAATTCACCCATGTCTGTTTCAGTCCATGTAATATTTGAATATTATCCATCCATCAAAAGAAAAGAAACATAATTTACACACAGGTGTGTGCATGAAAGCGCTCACTAGTCCATTCCTCTTCTCTTCACATACATAATTATAATTTATGTATCCCTCCAACACACACATAATTTCAACATAATTACACTCTAATAAGGTTCCCCAACAGTGACCCCAGCACTGCTTGGATGGTTCAGGCAAAAAAGTCTGCTCAGCAGTGGTGGTGTTGTTGTCCATAGTTAAGAGCGACAGCTCATACAGCAGCTGACAGTCAGTCCCTAAGAAGCATACATGCTTATTCCACTTCCCTCAATAAACAAACTCATGGTCACTATGGTTACCTGTGAGCATCAGGACCAGGTTGACGCCTTTGGCCTCTGCCATGAGGTGCACACTGCCAAAGCCTGACAGCTGCACCAAGTGCTGACGTCCTGATGTGCTCTGGGGGTTCAGGGCAAACAGGCCATCGTCCGTTCCCAGCAGCACCAGCTGTAAGCAATCATCAGCCACATCGTTCATCAGTACTGAACATTCATCAACATCGTCATCACCATATTTGACTGGAAATTCCAAACTACTTCTTTGGCCAGCCAGCTTGCTGCAGAAATTACACAATCACACTTGCATCATGTCTAACTTTTACATCTGTGTACACAACTGTTTGTTCTCTCCCTCATCTTAAAATGTGTGCACCCCCCCGACACACCCACACACACAGGGCACCCTCTTTAGTCCCATACCAAAGCATTGCAATGAGAGGTCTTTTGAAACATGTTTCATTCTGAAGCTTGTGCTGATGTGCCTGCTTTGTGTTATATCTCGCCATTCCCTCCTCTGCTTCTCCTCACTTCAACACTACACCCACAACCCAAGCATGTGCTATGAAATACACTAACACCAAGCATTCACCTGTTTATCCACCCCAGTTCACTGGTCTCCCCATATACTGACTGATCTTCCACAGTGGATTATGTTCCACCCCAAAATATATACTATACACAAATCCGGATACACATTTGGCAATCATCAGAGGTAAATCTTCATCGATTGATAAAAAAAAACACCCAAAAAAACAACTTCAATGACACATCCTACTGGCATGTCTCCAACAAGAACCATCACAGCATATCAACATACACCCACCACAGTTCACACATGGAGGAATATGGGGACTTCCAAACAGGAGTCATCACAGCATGTCAGCATATTCCCATTACACTTCACACAAGGAGGACTATGGGGAGTTCCTCTGAATGCTCAGAGCTAAAAGGAGGGAAAACACTGATTGGCCCAGCCAGAATGAGGGTACTGCACAGGCTGAAACACTTAGCCAGACAAACACCACACAGTGTACAACACCTGGCCAGACAAACACCACACAGGCTGAAACACTTGTTCAGACAAACACCACAGTCTACAACACTTGGCCAGACAAACACCACACAGGCTACAACACTTGGCCAGACAAACACCACACAGTGTACAACACTTGGCCAGACAAACACCACACAGTGTACAACACTTGGCCAGACAAACACCACACAGTGTACAACACTTGGCCAGACAAACACCACACAGTCTACAACACTTGGCCAGACAAACACCACACAGGCTACAACACTTGGCCAGACAGACACCACACAGTGTACAACACTTGGCCAGACAAACACCACACAGTGTACAACACTTGGCCAGACAAACACCACACAATGTACAACACTTGGCCAGACAAACACCACACAGTCTACAACACTTGGCCAGACAAACACCACACAGGCTACAACACTTGGCCAGACAGACACCACACAGTGTACAACACTTGGCCAGACAAACACCACACAGTGTACAACACTTGGCCAGACAAACACCACACAGTGTACAACACTTGGCCAGACAAACATCACACAGTGTACAACACTTGGCCAGACAGACACCACACAGTGTACAACACTTGGCCAGACAAACACCACACAGTGTACAACACTTGGCCAGACAAACACCACAGTCTACAACACTTGGCCAGACAAACACCACACAGTGTACAACACTTGGCCAGACAAACACCACACAGTGTACAACACTTGGCCAGACAAACACCACACAGTGTACAACACTTGGCCAGACAAACACCACACAGTGTACAACACTTGGCCAGACAAACACCACACAGTGTACAGCACTTGACCAGACAAACACCACACAGTGTACAACACTTGACCAGACAAACACCACATTGTCTACAACACTTGGCCAGACAAACACCACACAGTGTACAACACTTGGCCAGACAAACACCACATTGTCTACAACACTTGGCCAGACAAACACCACATTGTCTACAACACTTGGCCAGACAAACACCACATTGTCTACAACACTTGGCCAGACAAACACCACACAGTGTACAACACTTGGCCAGACAAACACCACACAGTGTACAACACTTGGCCAGACAAACACCACACAGTGTACAACACTTGGCCAGACAAACACCACACAGGCTACAACACTTGGCCAGACAGACACCACACAGGCTACAACACTTGGCCAGACAAACACCACACAGTGTACAACACTTGGCCAGACAAACACCACACAGTGTACACTTGGCCAGACAAACACCACACAGGCTACAACACTTGGCCAGACAAACACCACACAGTGTACAACACGTGGCCAGACAAACACCACACAGTGTACAACACTTGGCCAGACAAACACCACACAGTGTACAACACTTGGCCAGACAAACACCACACAGTGTACAACACTTGGCCAGACAGACATCACACAGTGTACAACACTTGGCCAGACAAACACCACACAGTGTACAACACTTGGCCAGACAGACACCACACAGTGTACAACACTTGGCCAGACAAACACCACACAGGCTACAACACTTGGCCAGACAAACACCACACAGTGTACAACACTTGGCCAGACAGACATCACACAGTGTACACTTGGCCAGACAAACACCACACAGGCTACAACACTTGGCCAGACAAACACCACACAGTGTACAACACTTGGCCAGACAAACACCACACAGGCTACAACACTTGGCCAGACAAACACCACACAGTGTACAACACTTGGCCAGACAAACACCACACAGTGTACAACACTTGGCCAGACAAACACCACACAGTGTACAACACTTGGCCAGACAAACACCACACAGTGTACAACACTTGGCCAGACAGACATCACACAGTGTACAACACTTGGCCAGACAAACACCACACAGTGTACAACACTTGGCCAGACAGACACCACACAGTGTACAACACTTGGCCAGACAAACACCACACAGGCTACAACACTTGGCCAGACAAACACCACACAGTGTACAACACTTGGCCAGACAGACATCACACAGTGTACAACACTTGGCCAGACAAACACCACACAGTGTACAACACTTGGCCAGACAGACATCACACAGTGTACAACACTTGGCCAGACAGACACCACACAGTGTACAACACTTGGCCAGACAAACACCACACAGTGTACAACACTTGGCCAGACAGACACCACACAGTGTACAACACTTGGCCAGACAAACACCACATTGTCTACAACACTTGGCCAGACAAACACCACATTGTCTACAACACTTGGCCAGACAAACACCACATTGTCTACAACACTTGGCCAGACAAACACCACACAGTCTACAACACTTGGCCAGACAAACACCACACAGTGTACAACACTTGGCCAGACAAACACCACACAGTGTACAACACTTGGCCAGACAAACACCACATTGTCTACAACACTAGGCCAGACAAACACCACACAGTGTACAACACTTGGCCAGACAAACACCACACAGTGTACAACACTTGGCCAGACAAACACCACACAGTCTACAACACTTGGCCAGACAAACACCACATTGTCTACAACACTTGGCCAGACAAACACCACACAGTGTACAACACTTGGCCAGACAAACACCACACAGTGTACACTTGGCCAGACAAACACCACACAGGCTACAACACTTGGCCAGACAGACACCACACAGGCTACAACACTTGGCCAGACAAACACCACACAGTGTACAACACTTGGCCAGACAAACATCACACAGGCTACAACACTTGGCCAGACAGACACCACACAGGCTACAACACTTGGCCAGACAAACACCACACAGTGTACAACACTTGGCCAGACAAACATCACACAGGCTACAACACTTGGCCAGACAGACACCACACAATGTACAACACTTGGCCAGACAGACACCACACAGTGTACAACACTTGGCCAGACAAACACCACACAGTGTACAACACTTGGCCAGACAGACACCACACAGTGTACAACACTTGGCCAGACAGACACCACACAGTGTACAACACTTGGCCAGACAAACACCACACAGTGTTCAACACTTGGCCAGACAGACACCACACAGGCTACAACACTTGGCCAGACAAACACCACACAGTGTACAACACTTGGCCAGACAGACACCACACAGTGTACAACACTTGGCCAGACAGACACCACACAGTGTACAACACTTGGCCAGACAAACACCACACAGTGTACAACACTTGGCCAGACAAACACCACACAGTGTACAACACTTGGCCAGACAAACACCACACAGGCTACAACACTTGGCCAGACAGAGCAAACCTACCGGCCACAGCCTGCACCAGTTTGACACATTGCAGTGATCTGTGTGTATGTGTGCGAGACCATGCCTGACAATGACAAATGTTTTACTGAAGGTAAAATGGATACGCTGAAAGCTGCTGTTCACCACACCCTCACACACACACACACACACACCCTCACACACACACACCCTCACACACACACACACACCCTCGCACACACACACACATGCCTCAGGGCACAGGACTGACCTGGGGGGAGAGTGCCAGGGCACAGTTGAACTCTTTCCTGTCTGCCTCCTTCAGAGACACCACCGTCGTCATCTGGGGCTCCTAGCAACAACAACAGCACCATGTAATATATAATGATAATACTGATTATGATTTAGACATTCCTCATATATCTATAATGCATGTGTACCCACAAACACACAGACAAGCCTACGAACATAATAACTCATGTATACATTTCTACATACTTTCAGATGCACGTTAAAACCAGACAGGCAAACAGGCTACCACGAAGACAAAGAAAAAACAGGCAAACTAATCTGAATTGTCAGTTGTTAAAGAAAATTCATAAGAATATACTGGATTTTCTTGTAAAATTTGATTAGCAACAGAATACATAAATACAAAGTTAATACATAAGATTAGCTGCATAATCCAAAGAAAGACAATACTTTATTGTCCGTATGTAGCTTGACAGCCTTTCAGATACAGGGGTTTTGTGTTTTCATTCAGATAATTGATGAGCACAGTTTGTGTGTCAGGCACTTCTTCATAATCATAGAACTGTAGGTATCTAAAGCGAGGTTGTAAAAATGAGGGTCAGTAGTAAGTTATAAACTTTTTCACCTGTTTCAAGAGAGAGGAAGAGACAGAGGAATGGGATGGCAGACAGGCAGGTAAGCAGACAATGAAAAGTGTCATCTTGCATTTGTGAACTATACTTTTATACACACATTAAGGACTGGAGACAGAAGGCAATACAGGGATGCAGAAAGGTGAGACAGGGAAGAGGGGAAACAGACA
The DNA here is from genome assembly GCF_041734735.1 of Babylonia areolata. NCBI lineage: Eukaryota > Metazoa > Mollusca > Gastropoda > Neogastropoda > Buccinidae > Babylonia > Babylonia areolata. Next base: position 2,682,622 of record NC_134904.1, on the reverse strand, counting down.
AATCTGCTGACAGGAACTTTCTCTCTCGCAGTAAACAGAACAATTACTAAAAACTGCACTCATTTAAAAATCTGCAACACATCTTTACATAAAACCACTATAAGACTCCAACACCCCAACGCCCCTTATCTGTAAAGATGATTTTGATAATCCCTTAAACTGCATGAAAAGAAAGATACTTGTATGTAAGAAAAACAGCTCTGTTTCATGCATGAGTAGTGTTCCACAAATTTCATATATAACTGATATTTGAAGCTATAGTGAATTTCAGCCCATTCAGCTTTATTTCTGCCCCTACCTCAACCAAAAAAAGTAATACACACAGAATAAATGTCTATCAGGGCAGCCTCACCCTTTCCTAAAACACAAACATAAAGCCAACTGACAGGAACCTAAACTTCTGAAATTGTCAACCAAAATGAAATAGTAAAATGGCATGTATCGTATCAATGATGATGGTGATGGTGATGAGTGTGATGTATGTGTGTGAGAGGTGGGGGGTGGGGGTGGATGGTGGGGGGTAGGTGTCAAAGGTCATTAATTCCCTAAATGAAATGCTTTTGTCTGTTGAAGCTTATTTGCTCAGTGCTAAAAATAGAAGGATTCACCAGGCACCTGCAGTACAAGAGCACCAATGATGTGGTGCATGTGTGTGTGAAGTATTGTGGTGGACAACCAAAGGATAGCATGCTAATTCTCTCTGATGGCCTGTCTGCAAGGAGTACTGTTTGTGTGTACTGTCTGCACCTTTTTCATTAATGCCACTCATCAACATTTTCACTTCATCAAAAAGAAAAAAAATCAAAAGTATTGAAAAATTCATTCACAAGAAATCAAACACTGTTGTAAAAATCAATGAATAAATAAACAACAACAAAAAAAAAACTGAACACGCAAACTATGTCAAAACAAACTAAAATCAAACTGAAACTGAAACCAAATGCAAAAGTTTCAGATTACACTTACACTGTACAGCTTTATTGCAGTCTAGACATAATACAGAAAGTAAGTCTTCATTTAGAAAGAATGGTTACGTAACAAATGCAACAGTATATAAATCAACATGTTTATTAAACAAACAAAATCTAAATTTAAGCAATGCCACTGACAAATACCACGGTGATTATGCCACATAAAAGATATCAAAGAGATACCACTTCCAGCAGTTTTCAAAAACCTTCCTGTATGTCACTTCCAGTTGTTTTCAAAAAGCTCCCCGCAAACACACACATGCACACCCAATCTAACAATCATGCCAGGGTAAATTTCTGCTCCACAAAACAGGTCTCATGTGGCCTTGAAAATGAAAGAACCAATATTCTTTCTTTACACACTGATGTCATATTCTAATCATCCTGTTCTGGTTTTCGTTCATATTTGCTCACTTACGCCTTTTGTTCTTCTTCTTGTGTGATTGTGGGTTGCATCTTCCCACACTCACGCATCTTCCCACACTCACTCACTCCTTTTTCTATTTTTTCCTTGCTGTTTCCATTCAGACAAAGGTTTACAGAATCTAACACATTCACTCCTTTTTGTGTATGATCATTTTCACCCTGCCATGTAGGCAGCCACACTCTGTTTCTGGGGGCATGCATGCTGGGTATGTCTGTTTCTACAGCCCGCTGAATGCTGGCAGAGTATGCCTTCAATGTTGACTTCAATGCACACACCCCAAACAGGGCGTACTCACATTTTTTCGCAGCCTGTCTCTGCGCTGCACGCTTCTCACGGCAGCCTCCAGTGCAGCGACCCATCGCTGTTTCTCACTGAAGTTTGTCGTCATTAGATACAGGTACCTGCAACAAAGAGTGTTAGAGAAAAAAAAAGAACACACACAAAAAAAAAACCCCAACTAAACCCATATAACAATCACAAGTTAGAGAAAGGAGTTTTCTTGGTTTTATTTTCAAGAATATGTATGACATACTTTGTCATGACTCACCCACTGCAGTAGTGAAGCCTGCCAATAACGCACCACTGCGTCATGGCAGACAACATTTCAAGTTCTTTTTATGGAAGCAGTAGGTTCCGAAGAAAAAACAAAACAAAAAAAGAAAAAAAAAGGTTATCTGTTTCTTTGTAACTTGCTGAAGTTTAAAAAGAACTGGAAAAAATAAAGAAGATTCCTGGAAATGTAACTACCCAATAGAGTTCATAAAAATCCTCATTGATCAATTATTCCATCAGGAATTGGGCCAGCAAACTCAGTGACCAGTTCTCACATTCTCTCACTGCTACATACATGGCTATGCCACTGTGCATATCCACAGTGCAGTACCACCCCATTGTCTGCAGCCATGTTTGTTTTACTAACAAAGTGGATTTTTCTCAAGAATTTTGCCAGGGTCAACCCTTTTGTTGCCGTGGATCCTATCACAATCGGCTAAGTGCATGCTGAAGACGGGACCTTGGATTATCATCTCATCCAAAAGACTAGCACCCACACCACCACTCAAGGTCTAGTGGAGGAGGGGAGGAACGAAGATCCTGGTCCGTTCATGGAGACTCAAACCCATGGACACTTGCTTTGTAGTCAGGCTCATCACCCCCAGGCCACTGCTCCACAGACACGGATGAGACGCCTGACGAAACACACCCCCACAAGGTGCAGACAGCCACGTCTGTGCACACCCCATGTGGAGTGTTGGCCAAGTGGTAACGCACCTGCCGGGGAAGCCAGAGAATCTGAGAACACAGGGTCGAATCTCACTCTATTTTCTCCCCCTCCACTAGACCCTGAGTGGTGGTCTGGATGCTGGTCATTCGGATGAGACTATAAAAAAAACCCAAGGTCCCATGTGTAGCATGCACTTTGCGCCCGTAAAAGAACCCACTGCAACAACGGGGTTGTCCATGGCAAAATTCTAGAGAAAAAAAAATCCACACTATCATAGAAAAACAAATAAACTTGCAGGCAGAAAAACAACACAGCACTGGTTTGTCCCCTGTGTGAGATAAACACAGCACTGGTTTGACCTATATGTCCTGGGATAAACACAGCACTGGTTTGACCTATATGTCCTGGGATAAACACAGCACTGGTTTGACCTATATGTCCTGGGATAAACACAGCACTGGTTTGACCTATATGTCCTGGGATAAACACAGCACTGGTTTGACCTATATGTCCTGGGATAAACACAGCACTGGTTTGACCTATATGTCCTGGGATAAACACAGCACTGGTTTGACCTATATGTCCTGGAATAAACACAGCACTGGTTTGACCTATATGTCCTGGGATAAGCACAGCACTGGTTTGACCTATATGTCCTGGGATAAACACAGCACTGGTTTGACCTATATGTCCTGGGATAAACACAGCACTGGTTTGACCTATATGTCCTGGGATAAGCACAGCACTGGTTTGACCTATATGTCCTGGAATAAACACAGCACTGGTTTGACCTATATGTCCTGGGATAAACACAGCACTGGTTTGACCTATATGTCCTGGGATAAACACAGCACTGGTTTGACCTATATGTCCTGGGATAAACACAGCACTGGTTTGACCTATATGTCCTGGGATAAGCACAGCACTGGTTTGACCTATATGTCCTGGGATAAACACAGCACTGGTTTGACCTATATGTCCTGGGATAAACACAGCACTGGTTTGACCTATATGTCCTGGGATAAACACAGCACTGGTTTGACCTACATGTCCTGGGATAAACACAGCACTGGTTTGACCTATATGTCCTGGGATAAACACAGCACTGGTTTGACCTACATGTCACCATCATGGGATAAACACAGCACTGGTTTGACCTACATGTCACCATCATGGGATAAACACAGCACTGGTTTGACCTACATGTCACCATCATGGGATAAACACAGCACTGGTTTGACCTACATGTCACCATCATGGGATAAACACAGCACTGGTTTGACCTATATGTCCTGGGATAAACACAGCACTGGTTTGACCTAAATGTCACCATCATGGGATAAACACAGCACTGGTTTGACCTACATGTCACCATCATGGGATAAACACAGCACTGGTTTGACCTACATGTCACCATCATGGGATAAACACAGCATTGCTTTGACCTATATGTCCTGGGATAAACACAGCACTGATGTGACCTACATATCACTGCACTGCAGCAATGCGCTCTCCCTCTCCCTGGGGAAAGCAACCCAAATTTCACATAGAGAAATCTGTTTGTGACAAAGAGCAATACAACACAACACAACACAACACTCCCCCCTCCCTCACCTCCCAGGCCAGCAGGTGGTCAGAGGGTCCTGGTCCAGCCGCAGCACGTAGTACAGGTCCAGGGACGCCGTGCCCGTCAGCTCCGAGGCCGTCACCGCAGAGTGCACGCTGACCTCCGCGTCCGGGGGCGAGAGGTCAAAGGTGTCCACAGGGTTGGCGTCTGTGTCCTCCTTGTACAGCATCAGGTAGGAGCCGTCCAGCTCCACCCACCGCTTCTCCCAGCCGGGCTTCCCCGTCCTGCCAGACACACAGCATCTGGTGTGACCTACATGGCCCTCATTATGGGATAAACACAGCATCTGGTGTGACCTACATGGCCCCATCATGGGATAAACACAGCACTGGTGTGACCTACATGGCCCCCATCATTGGATAAACACAGCATCTGGTGTGACCTACATGGCCCTATCATTGGATAAACACAGCATCTGGTGTGACCTACATGGCCCTATCATTGGATAAACACAGCATCTGGTGTGACCTACATGGCCCTATCATTGGATAAACACAGCATCTGGTGTGACCTACATGGCCCCCATCATGGGATAAACACAGCATCTGGTGTGACCTACATGGCCCCCATCATGGGATAAACACAGCACTGGTGTGACCTACATGGCCCCATTGTGGGATAAACACAGCATCTGGTGTGACCTACATGGCCCCATCATGGGATAAACACAGCACTGGTGTGACCTACATGGCCCTATCATTGGATAAACACAGCATCTGGTGTGACCTACATGGCCCTATCATTGGATAAACACAGCATCTGGTGTGACCTACATGGCCCTATCATTGGATAAACACAGCATCTGGTGTGACCTACATGGCCCCCATCATGGGATAAACACAGCATCTGGTGTGACCTACATGGCCCCCATCATGGGATAAACACAGCACTGGTGTGACCTACATGGCCCCATTGTGGGATAAACACAGCATCTGGTGTGACCTACATGGCCCCATCATTGGATAAACACAGCATCTGGTGTGACCTACATGGCCCCATCATTGGATAAACACAGCATCTGGTGTGACCTACATGGCCCCATCATGGGATAAACACAGCATCTGGTGTGACCTACATGGCCCTATCATTGGATAAACACAGCATCTGGTGTGACCTACATGGCCCTCATCATTGGATAAACACAGCATCTGGTGTGACCTACATGGCCCCCATCATGGGATAAACACAGCACTGGTGTGACCTACATGGCCCCCATCATGGGCCAGGTGACAGCTGAAGGGACATAGCAATGGACTGTTCTCCTGCAGGTTTCTGACGTCCATGGTTTGAATCCTGGCAGCACCTGTTGGCTTAACAGTTAAGAGAGGGGATTTTCCCAATCTCCCAACGTGTGCAGACACAGTGTTTGTTGGGCTACAGAAAAAATAAAAACAGCCCAGAAAAAGCCACTTTACGGTCAGCTGGGCTATAAGCAAATGACCTGATTTACAGAAACATTGCCATCATGCAACAACCCCATAAAATGGAATATGGCTGACTAAATGGCTGGGATGGAAGACAGTCACAAGCAAAATCCCACTCTGAGAAATGACTTGGCATGGGAGTTGCAGCCCACAAAAATGCCTCCTATCTGACCTGACTGCAGGAGATTCTATAACTGGGATATACTCTTCCTTGTAGCTCCGAGCTCGTTGCTGTAGACAACACTCACACTGATTTGTGTTCTGCACACATTTTCTTCATCCCTGCTTAAAGTTAAGTCCTCACATGCTTTCTTCATTTCGTGGTCTTTCTAAATTTCCGGTTCAAACAAAATGCTGGCATGAGTGTCTTAAGTTGCCAATGTGATCGTCTTAAGAATGCAACCACGTGTAAGTTGGGTTTTTTTTTCCCAGAACGGACAAGTATTATTCATATTTTCTTAACACAGTGACATTTTGAATTGTTTCATTGATTTTCTGGAGTAAATAAGGGCAAATGTGTGCATGTCCACCAGCACCACCCACCTGGGCACTTTGAGCCAGCCCTCCATCTTGATGCTGAGGGGCTCCAGGGTGGAGTCCAGCTCGGCCTCCTCAATGCGGGACATCATGTCGGCAAAGTGACGCACATACTCCGTGGGCAGGCCGCATGTGGCAGGCACAGAGGACGCACACTTGGGGTGCACCACCATTCCGCACTCTGTGGGGGTTGGGTTGGGGGAGAGGAAAGCCACAACATTGTCACTCTCAAATCTTGACAGACAAAGAATGACGGTGGAACAAAAAGAAAGGAAGAACAGAGGTGAGGCCTTCAAGACATGTGTGAGACCTGCTTCATCCAACAAAAGAAATTACGAAAAAAAAACAAAAAGGCACTGCAAAGCAGATCACCTGGGAAAATGACACACTGATGTGACCCCAACCTTTGGTTTTACAAACCACTTATGTTCTGGCCAAAACAAATCACTACCATGTTTTGTGAAAATCGGATGAAAAATCAAAGTTCTATCATGATTCTACATTTTTCCAAGACACCACGTTGTAACCTTTACTTTTGACCATGTCTCTTTACATGGGTTTACATGACCAATAAGCGTATACAATTTGATGAAGATTATGCCTAAGACCTTCTCTCTCACGCACAAATTAACTTTTCCTTTCAGTATATGGCATAATTATCATTGTGACTTTGACCTTTCACCAATGATTTTTAATTTCTAACCATGACAAGTCCCAGTACCAAGTTGGATTATAATTTGATTTTTTTTTAACCAAATAATTACCTTGCCCTTTGACATGCTCCTTTGACGTCTCAGCTGCTCTCCATATCATCATAAAGGGGATGACTTCATAGGCCTTGATCATACCAATCATCCTACTGAGTTTGCTTTTCCTATCCTATTAGATAGCAGTCGCTAAGAAAATGTCAATGCTGAAGTTAACCACAGACACACAGACAAATCACTACAAAAACACTCACTCAGAAAGACCCATACAAGCCTGTTGAGGCCAGCAAACACACACAAAAGCCACAACAACAGCAGCGGGCCCAGAGAGAGAGAGTGACTGACCCTGACACTTGGAGGCCTGCTTGACAAAGTGCACACTGCCCAGACACAGGCCGCACTTAGTGGCCCGGGTGTTGAGCCCCGTCACGAAGCGGTGCGGGATGTTGTGGTGCATGCGCTGAAGGGTGGGCTGCACCGGCACGTGGTAACCGCGGCGACCGGTGCGGCGGGATGGGACGACGGCCTCCGTCTGTGCAGAGGGGGAGCGGACCAGGGTGGCGACGGCGGCGTGCTGCTTGTGCGGGGTCAGCACTCCCCTCTGGTTGTCCACCTTCTCCTTCAGCGGACCCTTCAGCTTCAACACTGCACAAAACACACACACACTCAAAATATATACTGAGCCGCTACACTGTAGGCAATGCACTCTCCCCGGAGACAGCAGCACAATTTCCACAAAGAGAAATCGGTTGTGAAAAAAAGTAATATATTATAGAATACAATGCGATACAATAAATTACAATACAAGATTCAGTTCCAAAACTGAGATTTTTGTACGCTTGGAGATGCAATAGTTTCCATCTGGGGAAATAAAAATAAAGGGGTGGCGCTTCACTGAAACGCACTCTTCCCAGACAGAACAGCTCAGATTTCCCACAGAAATCAGTTGTGACAAAAAGTAATATACAATTCATAGTGAGGGGGGTATGAGTTTAAGGATGTTAAAACATCCAATGCCGAGTTAGCAGCAAATACTCTGCTGCCCGACTTGTCCTCAGAAAGAAAAGATCTGAGCACATCACTCCTCTTTTGCAACATCTCTATTGGCTCCCTGTCTCACACAGAATAAAGTACAAGATAAGCACTCTATGTAAAAATGTATTCTCAAATCTGCCCCCTTCCTGTCTCTGTGGCTGCCTTCACATCTACACTCCATCTCGCTCTCTACGATCGACTTCAGATCCACTCTGTTTACACATACCCAGATTCAAACACTCCACTGTTAGCCACTGTTCTTTCTCTGTCTCTGGACCTTGCAACTGGAATGAACTTCCTCTTTCACTTCGTCAGGTCTCTGCACTCAGCTCTTTCAAGTCTGGCCTTAAAACCCACCTCTTCACAAGATAGCCTCCCTTCCCTGACTATTCCTTGTCTTCAGTTTTAGAGTCATACATGTGTGTGAATGACTGGTGCGAAAGCGCTTTGATTTGTCTCTGCACAAGATTCAGCGCTATATAAAAATCATTATTATTACTATCATTATTATCAAATAGAGGAATGACAGACAGAAAGACAGAGACTAACACACAACAAAGAGGAACAAAGAGACAGACACTGACGCATACTTATGTGTACATGCAAGCACTCCTGTATGTGTGCAAATATGTAATTACTTTTACTTACACAGTCCCCGCTCCCTTTACCCCCTTTCCTAAAATGAAGAAGGCAGATACATTCTGACAGAAAGAAAAAGAATGTCTTTCTTTCAAGGCTGTCGGACCTTCACCATGTCTTGTTACATGCACAATGCGCAAACTCATCAGATGATGAACCCATGCATGCAGTGTTCTCAAACTAAAGGTGAAGGTAGCCTGGGTCAGAACTCAGGGACACAGACACCACAATGCACTGCAGGCACAGCAGTTACAACATTGAAAACGTTCAAAACCAGTCAAGAGAGAGAATTCTGTACTTTTCTTCTGCATCATAGCAACTGTTCTTGTAAAACACACTGCATGCATGGCAGTGGTGGGTCTTTGGCGATATTGAAAAGAGTGTTGTACCGAGCAAGGTGGCAAACTGAATCACATCTCTTAATGCTGACACAAAGTAAATAAAACAGGCCAACAGATATCTGTATGATAAGGAAACACTCCCACCTACAGCATGGGGTTCTGACCCTGTTCCAGAAGAGCACACTACAAAATACTGTTTCATTATCATTCTTACAGAATTGACTCACTACATGTGGGACTCACTCCATCAACCAACACAACCTTCACTTCAAAAACCCCAAGCCTTGAACAAACTGACCTTAAAAGGTGTCAGTCTGGGGACAGCAGTCCGATATTTCAGAGAACAGTCTGTTGTTATGAAAGAGTCAAATCAAATGAAATATGGTGCTTAGAGCCTCGCCAACGGACAAAAGAGTGATTCAACACCATACAATACCATACAATTCGACTCAACTACGCTGCACTTCTTACGCTCGTTGGCCTGAGTGAAGTTCTCCTCCCGCAGTCTGTCCAGCTGCTCCTGTAGCTTGGCTGTCTTCTTCTGCTCCTGTTCCAGCGCTGTCTGCAGGTCTGTCCACTGCAGGGGCAGGCCTGGCACCGGGGGGCCCCCCTCCTTGCTCTTCGTGCTGCCAAACCGCTTCCCGCCCTTCACACACACACACACACACACACACACCAGAGTAGAGTGCTTGTGTGTGTGTGTAGGGGTGGTGCTGGTGTTTTTTTTGCAAAACGTGTTCACGTTTGAAAAAGCATCACCACAAGCATGGGTTTTCATGTGAATGTCAACATGTGTAGGAGTTTGGCTTTTTGTTGTTGTTTTTTTGGTTGTTGCTTTCTTTTCCACCCTTGCAAACAAGGTTATATTCTTCATGTTTTCCAACATGATTCAAAATTAGTCTCAATGTAACAAAATTCAAAATGCTGTATATAGAAATACATGTTCACTTTCACAGGTACATCTTCAAGCTGAACAATAATTTTTTTCTGGTCCAAAGGAATGACTAAAGTAGAAATGCACAAATCAATACACCAATGCTAACAAAAAGGAAGTTCGTTTTAACATGTAAACATGCTCATGGTTTGGGTTGCTGACTGTGTGCTTGTTTGTGCAAGCTCACAAGTGCATGCTCACAAGCATTTATGTGCTTGAATGTGTGTCAGCCTCACGTATGCGACAGCACCAAAGTTTCACCAAGAATATCATGGTAGTGGAATCCTGACTTGTGAGGTCTAGATTCACATTTTCAAAGTTTAAGAAAAAAGCTAGACAGCTGGCAGTCACAGCCATAACCACTGCACCTGTCACATTGGACAGACCAATACAGCAACATTTTTTTCCAGCTTTGAAGCGCCTCCATGTGACTGACATGTGTACACAATGAAACAAAAAATGAAAAATAAACAAAGCTGTTTTTTATTATACACAGCTGACAAATCAGTGTCTTTCAAACCATGTATGGTAATTGTTCACTTGTGCAAAACCCAATAATAAAGCATAACTGCAATGAATGTCATATTAGTGAAAACAGCAGCAAAAAATTAGTGCTCACTACAAACAAAACAATTCATAACAAAGAACATAAGAGGATTGAAACCTCTTCCCCATCACATTTCCAAGGTATAAGACTAGGCCAGCTTTGTTTCCATCTGAAATCTTCCCCATATCAGGTGCAAAGTCAATGATAAATCATGTGAAGCACAATTGTGAATTCCTGGCTTGGTCAGTCATGACTCACTGACATCCATCCCAGTTCCCTCACACTTTCAGAGCACAGCCAGTATCACAAAAACCAATTAGTCATTTGATCAGAATGCTGATAAACTCAAGGATGTTGCCATTCATTGTTTCCACCGGTACGACAATCACTTGGCAAGGGCAGGCCACAATGGCACACTGCTGACTGCAAATGGAGAAGGGGGAAGGGGGAAAAGGCACACACCGACTGTGATTTAATCCATCATCTCAGTCATGTCTGAAAGACTGCACCAACTCAGAGAAAGCATTGGACTACTTAAAAGTCAATCTCAAGACACCCGGTGCTTTTCTTTTTTCCAAGAAACAGACCAGCTCAAATCAATCTCAAAATGTTTAAATCCAGTAAAATTTAAGCAAGACTGCCACAGTTAAGCCTATCTGTAACAAAGTGATTTCAAATTTCATTTTTCACAAGAAGCTGTACTGCTGAGGACAGGGTAGGTTCCCACTTTAAAGTCACAACAGGTGTCTTCTCTGTGCTTTGAGCTGTGAAAAGACATCAAAGTTAACAACCAGAGTGCTGTGACCTGTACAAATAAGTGCCAGCAATGATGATGGAAAGAAAGAAAAGATCATGACAAGACCAAAACAGTTAACATTAAGTGAACAGCTTTCTGCACAAACATGTATGTACATTTTTTAAGGATCAGCATGCTGGCAGGGTTACATCAACAAGATTCTTCTTTTCCCACGTCACTCAAGTTAATAAATAGTTAGGTAGTTCAAGCTGTGTTAGCCATTCACAATGTAAAAGAGAAGAGAGGTACAGTGGAATCAGCATGACTACAATACAGCTGGTTCAGGCCAAGAGATGCCAACTCCTTTAAAGAATAATTTTGAAAAGTTTTTTGTGTGGAACATTTTGACTTTTTTTTTTTTTTTTTAACCCTCAGTCAAATCAGCGTAATACCATAAACTACCTATATGTGCCCCCCCCCCCCCTCCCTCCCCCCCCAAATTTTACAAATGTGCACAAATTTTACTCCTAAGTTGAGGGTGGGCGCTTACTGGGCACTTTACCTTTTACATTTCCTTATTTAGTTTCAGCATACAGCACTGGCTAGGCTGGGAGTAAGAACACAGTGATAGCTACTGAAACAAGACACTGCGCCACCAAGCAATGTCATGCTCTCACATGGTTTTCAATGACACATGTTCTTTATCTCTTAATCTAAAGCTGCACTGCTTTGCAAACCAACAAGATCACAAATAGCAAACTGAATTATCATTAGTTCACAATAATTTTCTTTTTTTCATTTTTTTTTTCAAAGAGGGGTGTGGGTGTTTTACAAGCTATTCTACCCAATGCACAGTTTTTAACCCACAATGGGAGGTTGGCGATGACAAAGCAGTTTACAGTACAACCTTTCCAAGGATGGACAGCATTATACATGGGTATTTTTCAGTGTAATTTGGCCAGTACTTCTGCTCCCACTGCTGCTGCTACTTACAGTCGCAGCTAAAAATCCACATCCTCATCTGTCAGAATTATACAATGATACAGTGAAGCATATACCACAGACCCTAGCTGGCTGGAATTTAACTTCTCAGAACAATTTTGATGTTGGTATATCGGAACAAACTGTAACAAAACACAAAGGAGGTAAACTGAGATAGTTGGCATCACTGCTTGTCCCCCACATAGCAGATGTAATTTTCTGATGCACTCTGCAAAGACACTGTCTATACACTTTCTAGAAAGCACTACAAACATAGAACACACACAAAAATCAGGATTCTTTCTAAAACTTTAAAAATGTTTTTCTTTATTCCTGTTCAAAAATAGTTGTTTTTTTTCTCTTTGAATTTAATATGTACAAGTTCTCAATCATATCTGTCTTGCTATCATTCAAAAAATCATATTAAAAAAAAAATCTTTTAGCATGCATGGAAACAAATTTGTGCAATTTGTGTCATTTATAAAGTCACCATGCACACACACACACACACATTTCAATTTCTTCATGTCAAATCCAGCACTGTTCCAGTTATTAGAGCAATTTGCTTCAGCTACCCCCATCTTCCCCTCTGTCTTCATGGTTATTCTGGAACAAATTCTGTATTCACATTAGACTCGAGACATGCAGGCATATGCTCTCAAAGAGAACTCCCATCACAGTCAAAATGATATAATTCTGAGAATCATACACAAGACACACACAATTCTTGTAGCAACATTCCAGCACTGTCAGCATTCCCAGGCACATAAAGCAAAAGGAAATCATCACAACTGCAGTCTTCTACATAAAGACAGCTAGCCGTTCCTGTCTATTACACACAAGAGGGGAGAAAGAACAAGAAAAGAGATGCACGAACAGCAACACACACCTACATGCACAAACACTTGCACACATCATGATGTATATTTACATACATGCATCATGCATGCACATACTTATGCATGCACACACACACACACACACACACACACACACACACACACACACACACAATTTACCAGTTCAGATGTAAGCTAACAACAGAAATCCACACAGGCTAAAAGAACCAACAAATAAAAGAACAAAAAAACAACAACTAAAAACACAGAAAAAGTATCCACACAGTGCGTGACCCCAAACAGCGTCCACTCTGACCAGAACACCTGCATGCACGACAGCAAAGAAAGAGGCAGGCCCAGGCCTGGGTGAGTCACTAGTAACAAAGCTCAAAACCAACCAACAACAACAACAAAACAAACCAAAACAAGCAAGAGAAGCAAGGGGGGTGTGGTTACTTTCTTCTTCTTGCCGGCATTCTCCATGTAGAGCTCCTGCAGGTAATCAATCAGCTTCATCTGCTGCCCGATGGTGCTCTCAAACTTGTACTTCTCCAAAAAGTGAAGTCCCTAGGGGCAGGACACAAGGAAGGGGGGCACGTCAGTGGGTGGGAGCACAGACTACAACTGTTTCAAAACTTCACATTTTTGGGGGGCGTGGTGGGGTGGGGGGAGTTTTTTAATTTTTATTTTTATCTATTTTTTTTAAAGGGTGTGGGGGAGGGGGAGAAAGCATTGGTGGTGGTCAGTCCGTGTGTGTGTGTTGTGTGTACGTATCTGTGTGTGTGTGTGTGTGTGTGTGTGACTGTGTACATGTGCATGTGTGTGTGTGTGTGTGTGTGTATATGCTGTGTCATTCGTTTCCTTTCCAAGTAAATTACCAAAAAGAGTTTATCAATTCCTAAAGAAGACCTGCTGACACCAAACCCAGGTGACACTCAAGAAAATAATCTACACTAATTTCAAGCCTCTCACCAGATTTCTGCATCAGAAAAATAAACCAACCATAAAATCAACCGACAATTACACAAATAAAAGAACGAAAAATCAAATCACAACTGAGACACTATCAACATTTATAAATAACTCCACCAGATGTACAATGTTAGATGCTGTAACAGCTGGAAGCCAAATGAAACTATTGCCCCAAAATATATATTGTTACGGACAGTTAACTATGCTCTTCACACTACTGTCAGCAGACTTCTCCAGTCCACAGAAATAGATGGCCAGGCATCCGCAATTAGTTGAGACAGGAAGATTTCAGCATTTTTGCTGGTGCTTTTTTTGTTCTTTTAGGTCATGCATTACCCAGCTCTTTTTTTGTCACCTATTTCGTAGTCTCTATTGTTCACCGTGTGCACAGAGAAAAACTGAATAACACTGACTTTCATTTTATATTTGATGCAAGGAACTCCATTTTCTGAACTCTGAACAGTGCTAATAACATTTCATACTGCTGTCCTTCACCAAAACTCTCTGGAAAAACCAACACGGTTGGAGTGCTTTTTGGTATCGATCCCTTCTCTCTCTGTTTTGTGACTTCTCTCCTTGGCCAGTCATGGCAAAAGCAAATGCCGAATCCAGGCGACTGCTGACATGGATGATGTGCTGCGCCAAAAGCCTCAAGGCATGAAAAAACAAGAGATTCACTTGTGGAGATCTATCAGCCACGCAGCTTACTTTTCATAAATTCTGTGTATGTCCATAGAATCATTAGAATCACGAAAAAATATTACCTAAAGCATATATTAGACAGTTCTGCCAAACATTGTGCTTGTTGCTCGCTATGCTCTTCAAGCATTTCTCCCTTTTGAGACCAAATGAAAAGCTCAGATCATCAAGTGAATACTCCTTATCATCTAATATCTCCTCAGTACCTGAGTTCCCCAAAAGAAACATTTCCTGTCAAAAGAAAAGGGTTAAAGTAACCAAATAAATGAACTTAAAAAAAAAAAGCATGAATAAATACATCTAAGGAAACAAGAAAATGTTAGGATTTTACTTGTCAAGTGAGGATTTGATAATTGTCATGTACAAAGATACAATTTTAAACACAGTCATATGTTTCAATCTATGAAAAAGAAAAAGCAAAAACACTGAAAAGCACTAGGTAACCTTTTCCTGTCCCAAACAACACACAAACACATGCAAAATATAAAATAGCACAAAGAAAACATAGCATGTAAAAAAAAACACATTAAAAAACAGAGAAAATACACAAAATACACAAATAAGCATGCATCCACACACAAAAAAAAACCCAAAACAGAGAAGAAATATAACACTTTAACACCTCCCAAAAAGAAACATATATTCCTATCAACCTTTGAACAAAGGGCTCCTACCTGCAGGGCCTCAGTGAAGTTCTCCAGGTTGACCTTCTCCCCGAAGATCAGCTCAAACTTGTCCATGGCCTGGTCCAGGTGCTTGCGCAGCTTGATGTTGGTGCCCTTCAGCTCCTGCACCTCCGTCATCTTGGAGGACAGCTGTCACAACAACATCGTAATGATCATCATAATCGTAACAAAAGTGACAGGCACAACAGCTGAGTGGTTTGGCTAAAGCGTTGGACTTTCAATCTGAGGGTCCCCGAGTTTGAATCTCGGTAACAGCACCTGGTGGAGATTTTTTCCAATCTCCCAGGTCAACATATGTGCAGACCTGCTTAGTGCCTGAACCCCCTTCGTGTGTATATACAAGCAGAAGATCAAATAGGCACATTAAAGATACTGTAATCCATGTCAGTGTTCAGTGGGCTATGGAAACAAGAACATACCCAGCATACACAACCCCGAAAACGGAGTATGGCTGCCTACATGGCCGGGGTAAAAACGGTCATACACGTAAAAGCCTACTCACGTACATACGAGTGAACGTGGGAGTTGCAGCCCACAAACGAAGAAGAAGAAGATAATAAAAGTACATAGTGCTTAACTATCTTGTTGCACAGACAAATCAAACCATTTTCACACCAGTCATTCACAGGGCAGGCCTAACTCTTGACTCTGAAAGACAAAAACGATTCATGAAAAACATGAATTCATGTGAACAGAAAACTAGTGACAGTTTCAGACCAGAAAGCAGAAAGACCACCTGTAGAGTGTTTGAATCTGGGAACATGGAAACAAGAGTGGACTTGAAGCATGAGGCAGGGGGGAAGGGGGAGTGGGGAATTAGTGTAGTGGGCATCAAGAGGGAGGTGGGGCGTGGGTGGGGTGGGGGAGTGTGCATCTTTCTTTCTGTCACTGTATGCATGCAAGCATATGTGTATGAACATCCATACACATGCAGTCACACACACACACACACACACACACACACACACACACACACTCACTCACTCACTCACACACACACACACACACACACACACCACACACAGAAACTTGTCTCCTTTTTACTTTTTTGAAGCTTTTTTTGTTCAAAGAAAGAAAGAACAAGGGCAGGAACACCATCCACCACTGGGCTGATCAGAAAGACATTTTCTTAAGAAAAAACAAAAAAACAACCCCCCCCCGACACAGTGGACACAAACAGCATTCACCCCCCACCCCTCCCACTGTTTACCCCACCACCACCCCCACCCCCTTCACACACACACACACACACACACACACTCCACTACTCACCTCTTCTTTCAAGTCGTTGATGACCTCACTCTCTGCCTGGATGTTCTGACCTTGCACTTCCAGTACCTCCTGGTACTTTCGCTCCTTCTCCTCAAAGGTGTTCACCTGCACTCACAACAACCCCCCACTTGTATCCCTCTCTCTTTATACATGGGTAGATAGATACATAGATGTATAATCACAGACATCTCACATGCATCAAAATCAACTGGCACATTATGTACTCAAGCTTTCTCCACTCTAACCCACCCTCCCTCCCAAAACTCAAGAGGGCAAAACACAAATTTTTACAACAGAACTTCATTCAAAAGACAGGACACGGAAAGCACAAAAGAAAGAAGAAGACCCTCACAGGAGCTACAGAAACCCATACAAATGACAGAAATATAATGCATTGAATAAAAAAAAAAAAAGAGAGAGTAGAAGAACACAAGTATATATTTTCAATTTAAAATAAGTACAAAAAAAAAAAAGACTGACTGCCCACAGCCCAGGCCTGCCATACCTTACTAGTCAGCTGCTGCACTCTGGCCCTCTCCTCCCTGATCTGTCTGTTCAGCTTGTCCATCTCGGCCCTGTGCTGGGACTGCACACTATGCAGCTCCTGGCTCAGGTGGCCCACCCGAGAGTCCACCGAGTTCCTGCCACATCCCACCCCACCATCATCTGACATGCCTTCTGATCACCACAATACTGTGTTCCTGCCACATCCCACCCCACCATCATCTGACATGCCTTCTGACCACCACAATACTGTGTTCCTGCCACATCACACCCCACCATCATCTGACATGCCTTCTGACAACCACAATACTGTGTTCCTGCCGCATCCCACCCCACCATCATCTGACATGCCTTCTGACAACCACAATACTGTGTTCCTGCCACATCCCACCCCATGCCTTCTGATCACCACAATGCTGTGTTCCTGCCACATCCCACCCCACCATCATCTGACATGCCTTCTGACAACCACAATACTGTGTCCCTGCCACATTTCACCCCACCATCATCTGACATGCCTTCTGATCACCACAATACTGTGTTCCTGCCACATCCCACCCCACCATCATCTGACATGCCTTCTGACAACCACAATACTGTGTTCCTGCCACATCCCACCCCACCATCATCTGACATGCCTTCTGACAACCACAATACTGTGTTCCTGCCACATCCCACCCCACCATCACCTCACATGCCTTCTGACAACCACAATACTGTGTTCCTGCCACATCCCACCCCACCATCATCTGACATGCCTTCTGACCACCACAATACTGTGTTCCTGCCACATCCCACCCCACCATCATCTGACATGCCTTCTGACAACCACAATACTGTGTTCCTGCCACATCCCACCCCACCATCATCTGACATGCCTTCTGACAACCACAATACTGTGTCCCTGCCACATCACATCACACCATCATCTGACATGCCTTCTGACAACCACAATACTGTGTCCTGCCACATCCCACCCCACCATCATCTGACATGCCTTCTGACAACCACAATACTGTGTTCCTGCCACATCACACCCCACCATCATCTGACATGCCTTCTGACAACCACAATACTGTGTTCCTGCCACATCACACCCCACCATCATCTGACATGCCTTCTGACAACCACAATACTGTGTTCCTGCCACATCCCACCCCACCATCATCTCACATGCCTTCTGGCAACCACAATCTCAATACTTACTACAGCCTCCAAAAATCCACAACATACCAGTAACACCACTGCTCACAGTCAAAGAACAGCACACACACACACACACACACACAAAATAAAAAGCACTGAGCTCACTGCACAGCTGTAGTCGACACTACTGCTCTTGCATCGTCTTCGTCACTGCTTAAAATCTTTTCAGAGTAGTGCTTACATGCGTACCTCTTCGTTGCATTGTTAGTTTGCCGATTCATTTCATGGTCTACGTTTCCAGTTCTGACAAAATGCAGGTCATGTGTATCTGAAGTGTCACTGCAATCACCTGGAGAAATGAACTGCATGCGATTTTGTTTCTCTTGGGATGGCCACAAGTTTTTCATATTTTCGTAAGACAGTAACATTTTCATTGCTTTCCCGGAACAGATATGAACAAATCCGGACGGTAGGACATGTCTGCATCATGCACAGGGGTGTCTGGGGCAGGCAGGTTCATGTAGGTTTTTAATCATTTAACAATTTTTTTGAAAGACTGAACTGTTAAAAAACACCAAAGGCCTGAAATTTAAAAAGCCAGGAACCTCGATGAAATGCATAACATTTTGAGTGCTGGCATTTCTTTTGTGATTACGGTTGGTTGTTGTTTTTTTCTCCATTAAATCATTATTTTAAAATCAAATTCAGGTGGAACATTTGGCAGCTGTGCTTTACCACTGAAAGAAACAATATTTTTTTGGTGTTTTTTGTTATCAGCGATATGGTGGCCAAATTTTAAAAACGTTTACAAGCCTTGCTCATTTTTAATGACTTTTAAGGATTTAAAAAAGGTATGTTATTCTTTACAAATTCTTAAGAACTTTTAAAACATAGCATGAACCCAGATAGGAAATTGTGGATCATCCGGTGTCAGTCATATGTACATCTTGAAACCATTAATTTATCATTCTTCAGGCTTTCCAAATCTATTTCTGCACGCTTTCTCTACTTTTCCTTGATCTTTTTCTTTAATTGACCCACTATTTCTCTCTTCTTTGTGTCCATGTCTCTTTTTATTTCACTCAGTATATATCTCTTGAAAAAAATTTACTGTCAAAGTTTTATTCACTCTCTCATACCCCCCTCTTCCTTCTGCCTCCCTCCTTCCCCTCATTGCATCAAGTGTCACTTGTATGAAACAACCACCCCCTTAAGAGAGGTCATGGCCTGTGTCTCATCCCCCCCTCCCCACCCATACCTTATTTCTTAGTTTTTCTGTTTGCTGATGACAGCAACCCGCTCTCTCATTCTCTCTCTCTCTTTCCCATACTCAAACAGACTCCCTCAGCCCCTCACCTGGATAAAGCCAGGGCCTGCACTTTCTGATTGGCTGCTTCCAGTTCCTGTTCTCGCTCACTGACCGCTTTCTCGTACGACTGCCTGCACAGTGAAGCACATAGCTCTCCTAGTCACTGTGTCTGGAACTTCTGACACATGGACTGCTGGTAGTCCCTTGTTTAAGTGTGTTGAAAAAACAAACAAAAAAAAACAACACCAACAACAACACATACAAAAAGAGGGGAACACGATAATGAAATGTAAAAACAAGTTCTATTCTGCATCACAGGTATCACCAACATCAGCAGCAGTGTGTACCTGTGCATGTAAACTTGTGTGTATGGGTTTTGTGGGTATGCATGTGTATGCAAGTGTACATGTGTATAGGTGATGAGAGATCACACACAAAGAGATCAGTCATCCATCAGATACTGATCATCAATAGAACTGATTTCTTGATTTCACAATGTGTACAAGTATTGTGCATCCGTCCATGACTCCATGTCACGTGAGTGTTTAGATCAAAGTCTGCATAATACAAAACCTGCAACTGTATATATAACTTGTATTAAGCAAACTTTATAAATCATAAACAGTCTAGATCCCTGTCACACAAAGCACAGTCTACACATGACAATGTCAAATGTGTGTCTGCACAATATGTATGGAATATCTGTCTTTCTATCTATGTTCGATGCAGTTTTTGTAATATGCAGACCTATGTGAACAGTCCAGATCCGTGTCATGCTGAGGACAGTTTCAGCACTTGGTATTATTTCTGCAAGCTTCTACATCAACATGTGCTCTGACACTATCCCGCTTAGAATTATCTAAAAACCACAATCATAACTCAGGAATCAAGCACAATCTTAGCTATTGACATAATTTGTAATGACCTCTGACTGTGGATTGCGTCTCTTTCACAAGAATGAGCGGTGTTCACCATCTGTCAGTTCACTTCTACAGACTCAGATTCACATGTGCCTGGCAAAAGTAACCACCCACTTACAGCCATGAAACAGTCCCTATATAATCATCTTGCAGTTAACCCTTTGAGCCCTGACCACTGCTTTACCGGTGGTGGGGAGGGGTGGCATAATGCCTGGCCACCGGTTGAGCGGCACATAAACACTTGTGTCATGTTTTGCTATTGGTTGACTTATATTGAAGAGCCAATCAGAAAAACCGTAATATTCTGACGTCAGCGAACGTAGTACAAACATTGCCGCACCTTTTCACTGTGTTTTGTGCATGTGCTTTGGATAAAAAAGATCGATTTCTACCATGAAGCGTGCAGAGTCTCAACCTGACACGCCTCCTTTGATCAACTGATTCTGCATGCTCAGATTCATTTTCAACATCACTATCTGTAGCAAAATCATCCGATTTGAATTCCACCTCACTATCAGAGTAATCATTGTCATACTCTACTTCCAATAAATCATCAAGCATATCAGTTACTTGCTGCATTGTGTACAGTTGTTTTCTCACACGTTTTGTCCCTGATTTCTGCCCTGACGGGCCAGGTTGAGACTCTGCACGCTTCAAGTGTTTATGCACCGCTCAACTGGTGGCTGGGCATTATGTCATTTTTCTCTGCCACCAGTAAAGCGGTGGTCAGGGCTCAAAGGTTTAAGGGGTCAGAATGGAAACACACTGATCACACAATGATAGGTAAGCTGAAAACTGTCTCCATTCTCTGTCAGCACAAGGAGGTGAAAATGTTGAACGTTCAAGTCAAATGGCTTCTCCCTTGAGATGTTTGAACTCACATTTGATAAAAAAAATTTTTTTTTTTTTTTTTTTTTTTTTTTTAAAGCTGTCAAAATACATCAACTTGCACTGCTATTGTTGAATGAACAAGTATGGTATACACAATGTGAAATTCTTTTTCGTTTCTTTTTTTTTTTTAATCTACTGTCTTTTCAAATTTTCATTTTCAAACAAATTAGACTCTAAAACCAAGTCAGTGAAACAGAAATGACAGTTAGATAAACATACAGATACACACTGACAGTTTGACCGATGGTCAGTTGACAGTTTACCTCATATCATTCCACTGAGCCTCCTGTTTCTCCGATTCAGCGACGATGGCTTCCATGTCTTTGATCTGATCTTCCAGCTCCATACACAGCGATGCCAGCCTCTGGCTTTTCTGATGGACATACACAGTCAATACATTTCATTCATGTATACTGCAGGAACACACACACACACATGGATGCACCCAAGCACGCATACACACGCACACACACACACAGAGTTTACGGTATGTGCATTAAACAAGAATTTGTATGCACAGTGAGTCGCTGACTTATGTAACACTGAAAACATTGTGGTCAGGATCCAGGGGTCTCTTTTAACCAAAGTGAGTAGCCTGTGTTTGATGAGCCAGCAATGACAAAGCAATGAGCAGTGTTTGATGAGCCAGCGATGACAAAGCAATGAGCAGTGTTTGATGAGCCAGCAATGACAAAGCAATGAGCAGTGTATGATGAGCCAGCAATGACAAAGCAATGAGCAGTGTATGATGAGCCAGCGACGACAAAGCAATGAGCAGTGTATGATGAGCCAGCGACGACAAAGCAATGAGCAGTGTATGATGAGCCAGCGACGACAAAGCAATGAGCAGTGTATGATGAGCCAGCGACGACAAAGCAAATAATGAGCAGACTGCGTATGATGAGCCAGCAGTGTCAAAACAATGAGCAGCCTGTGTATGATGAGTCAGCAGTGTCAAAACAATGAGCAGCCTGTGTATGATGAGCCAGTAGTGTCAAAACAATGAGCACTCTGTGTATGATGAGCCAGCAGTGTCAAAGCAATGAGCGGCCTGTGTATGATGAGCCAGCAGTGTCAAAGCAATGAGCAGCCTGTGTATGATGAGCCAGCAGTGTCAAAGCAATGAGCAGCCTGTGTATGATGAGCCAGCAGTGTCAAAGCAATGAGCAGCCTGTGTATGATGAGCCAGTAGTGTCAAAACAATGAGCAGCCTGTGTATGATGAGCCAGCAGTGTCAAAACAATGAGCAGCCTGTGTATGATGAGTCAGCAGTGTCAAAACAATGAGCAGCCTGTGTATGAGCCAGTAGTGTCAAAACAATGAGCAGCCTGTGTATGATGAGCCAGCAGTGTCAAAACAATGAGCAGCCTGTGTATGATGAGCCAGCAGTGCCAAAATAATGAGCAGCCTGTGTATGATGAGCCAGTAGTGTCAAAACAATGAGCAGCCTGTGTATGATGAGTCAGTAGTGTCAAAACAATGAGCAGCCTGTGTATGATGAGTCAGTAGTGTCAAAACAATGAGCACTCTGTGTATGATGAGCCAGCAGTGTCAAAGCAATGAGCAGCCTGTGTATAATGAGCCAGCAGTGTCAAAGCAATGAGCAGCCTGTGTATGATGAGCCAGCAGTGTCAAAGCAATGAGCAGCCTGTGTATGATGAGCCAGTAGTGCCAAAACAATGAGCAGCCTGTGTATGATGAGCCAGTAGTGTCAAAGCAATGAGCAGCCTGTGTATGATGAGCCAGCAGTGTCAAAACAATGAGCAGCCTGTGTATGATGAGCCAACAGTGTCAAAACAATGAGCAGCCTGTGTATGATGAGCCAGTAGTGTCAAAGCAATGAGCAGCCTGTGCATGATAAGCCAGCAGTGTCAAAGCAATGGGTCAGCGGTGTGCGTCAGAGCCGGCGTACCTTGGTTTCCATGTCCAGCTGCTGCTGTTTGGTTTGCAGTTGGTCCTTCAGCAGTGTGATCTCCATCACTGTGGCCGCCCTGTCTCGGTGAGAGCCGTTCTGCCGCTCCTCCAGGTTCTGTGCAAAAACAAACCAAAAAAAAAAGTATTGATAAAATGATCAAATAAAAGTGGAATTCCATGCTGGTTGTGAGTAACCTCTTCAGTTTACATTGCCACAGCCATGCATTATCCGAACATAGAGCTACATTTTTTTGCATTTTGTGCTGTACTATGAAATTCATTCTGCTGTTTGCACATAGAACACACTGCCACTGTTCACTGCTGGTTTTTTTGTTGTTGTTTTTTTTCTCCTCCTCAGTCAAATGTCTTTTCTTTACCAATCAAACCAGCTCTGATTATCTGACCAACTGCCGTGATTACCACTCCCATGCCCAAGATACACATATCTGCATAACATTCAACTGCCCGCTAAACATGGAAATATGCCTTTACACTGCTTGCAACACACAGTCCCACACTTGACAAGAAAAATTCTCATCTATCTGCTT
This sequence comes from Babylonia areolata, assembly GCF_041734735.1. Lineage (NCBI taxonomy): Eukaryota > Metazoa > Mollusca > Gastropoda > Neogastropoda > Buccinidae > Babylonia > Babylonia areolata. The sequence continues at coordinate 2,658,794 of NC_134904.1, read as the reverse complement.
CTTTATCCCTCTTCCCCACCAAGCTCTTCTCACTTTACATGACCTGCAGTTCTGCCCACGTATGCACCAGCCATGTCACTCCCCTAGCAAGCACACAAGTACAAACATACACGGATGTGGACAAAATGCACAAACACATGTGTATCAACAAACTAAGGGCAGCAATATATAAAAGAGCTAACAAAGATTCTGAAATATAGCTCAACACTGATTATGAACCCATCCAAACACATCCACATGTAGCACAAAACACACGCTGACCAATAAGTACGATGAAGATTCTGAAAATATCTCAACACCTACTATAAACCATTCCCACCCATCCAAACACACCCACATGTAGCACAAAACCCACACTGACCAATAATATGTGAGATGAAGATCTGAAAATACCTGAATGCTGACAATACATAAACCATTCATCCCCATCCAAAACACACCAACACGCAGCACAAAACACACGCTGACCAATAATATGTGTGATGAAGATTCTTGAAACACCTCCATAATGACTATACAAAAACCATTCAGGCCCATCCAAAACACCCCCCCACACGCAGCACAAACCCCATGCTGACCAACGAATCCCCCAGCCCTCTCACTTTGTACTGTCGCTGCAGGGTCTCATACTGTGAGCGCAGCACACGCAGTTCCTGGTCAGCCCCGGCAGCCAGCTGGATGTTGCTGGCCCGCATGATGGCTCCGTTGTCCAGGGCACGCTGCAGTCTGTCCAGCCGCTCCTTCAACTCCGTCTCCTGCCGCTTGCCGGCCGACAGCAGGGACCGAGCCTCACTGACTGCCAAGTTGGACTCGTGCAGCTCCCTGCGCAGCTCAGCCACCAGGCTGTCTCGCGACACCTGACATCATTATTCATACTGATGTAGACCCTCGAAAACAGAGTATGGCTGTCTACATGGCAGGGTAAAAACGGTCATACACGTAAAAGCACACTCATGTCTCGAGACACCTGAGTGACATCATTATTCATACTGATGTAGACCCTCGAAAACAGAGTATAGCTGCCTACACGGCAGGGTAAAAACGGTCATACACGTAAAAGCACACTCATGCACATACAAGTGAACGTGGGAGTTGCAGCCCATGAACGAAGAAGAATAAGAAGGATACTGATGTAGTGCCTATTCTCAGTTAGAGACCAAGCTCTATACGCTTTAAAAACTTTGTGTCAGTATGACTTACACTGTCATAGTGCCTATCTTTGGTCACAGTTTCAGTTTCAGTTTCAGTAGCTCAAGGAGGCGTCACTGCGTTCGGACAAACCATATACGCTACACCACATCTGCCAAACAGATGCCTGACCAGCAGCATAACCCAACGCGCTTAGTCAGGCCTTGAGAAAAAAACAAACAAACAAAAAACAAAACAAAAAAAACAAAAAAACGGGGGAATAAATAATAGATAAGCTTACATAAATAAATAAATAAATGAATAATAATTATAATATAGAAAAAGGTAGTAGTAATAATAATAGTAATACTAATAAAATGATAATAATAAATAAAAAATAAAAATAAAATTTTTAAAAAAAAAAGACAACAATGGTGATAAATAAGCGAATAAATGTAAAACATGAAGACACACATTCACACATACACCCACACATGCATAACAGAAATGCACCAAACATGCAGTTTGGTCACAGACCAAGCTCAAAGCACTTTCTAAACACAAAATCATTTGCACAACAGGCTGCCTACCTGGGACGAGCCAACTGAAAGCTGCATTCATGCGCTCGTCATTCCTTTTCCAATGTCACTCAGTCACGCTTCAGTAACACGCAGACATGTATATCAGAGTGGATTTTTCTTCGGAAATTTGCCAGAAACAACCCTTTTGTTGCTGTGGGTTCTTTTACATGCACTAAGTGCAGCTGAAAATGAGGTCCAATTTGTCGTTTTTTTCCAGCATGCAAGTGGCAGAGAAAATGGACGCATTGGAAAAAAGAAAAAAGGACCTGGGATATATGATAGCACCTTTTTTTTTCTTGGGGGGAACAAAATTGAAATGCAATCTGAAAAGGCTTGAAAATGATAAAAATGCATACACACACACACACACACAAACTGTCCAGCTCACCCCATCCCGAGAGCCAGGGCGAGTGTTGGCTCGCTCCAGGTGCTTCTCCAGCTCCTCCACCTTGGTGGAGAGGTAGGCGTTGGTCTTGCGCAGCTCAGCCATGAGTGCCGTGTCGTCCTGGGCGTCCCTCTCCACCTGCTCCACCTCCTGCCGGGCTGCTGCCTCCTCCAGCTGCGCCACCTCCTGCCGCAGCCTGCTGGCGTCACCCATCAGGTCCTTCACCTGCTGCTGCAGCGACTCCGCCCGCGACTCAGCCTCCGTCTGCAGCTTTTGGCACTCCGCCTTCTCACTCTTCAGCTGAGACGTCTGTGTGGTCAGGATGTGGACCTGGCTTTCCAGCTCCTTCTTCTGCTCCTTCGTCTTGGCCATGTCAGCCGTCAGACTCTTGGCCGGGCCTTCCAGTGCCGCTTTCTCCTGCTTCACTTTGTCCAGCTCTGAGGTCAAGGTCTTCACCCGGACTGCCAGCTCCGCTTTCTCGTCCTGCAGCTGTGCCACTGCCTGAGATTTGTTTTCATGGGACTGTCGGCGACTCTGGGAGATTAACAATATGATACAATTACAAGGGTTTGTTTTGGTCGGTCAAGCCTGTCTGTGGTGGAAATGTGATTACTGGTGAGTGTGAAAGAGAAGAAATGCAACTATGGAAACAAAAAGACACAAACTTTCACTTTCATGCAGTTTGAAATTCCAGGCTAACTCAAAAAGCTCGGTGTGATAATGTATACACATGCAAAGCTGAAAGCAAAAGAAACAGTCTTCACATTACCATTACACAGATCAATACTTTGGAAGAAAAATTAAACTCTTTCTTTCTAAACTCTTTCTTTTTAATCACATCAACCCAAAAACAAATAACTAATCTCAAACAACATGGCTGCAAACATTCCTAACAATTACAAACAGCAAACAAACAACAGACACAATAAACATTCCTAACAATTACAAACAGCAAACAAACAACAGACACAATGTTAACCACAGTAAAACTTTTGAAATATTGGTAAAAGTTCTTGTAAAAATAAATTGTTCAAAAATAATTATCCCAAAGTGCATGCTGTATGTACCCTGTTGTGCTGACTTACAAGTCAATCAGAGACAGACAGACTGATAAGCAGAAGTAAACAGAAAGAAGTAGGGTATGGTAGTCACCTGCGCAGACTCAAGCTGCCGTTCCAGACTCTTCACTTTGGACTCCAGGGCATGTTTTTCCTGTGTCAGGTCCCCGACCAGCCGACTGCTGGAGGCCGAGGTCCTGGCCCCCTTAGCCTTCTCCACCTCCTCCTTGGCAGACCTCTTTTCTGCCGCCAGCTCCCTCTCCAATGACCTGTGCTGCTGCTCCAGGTCTGACAGCTTTCCTCTCAGCTCAGACTTCTCCTCTTCCAACCTCTTCACTCTGGATTCAAGGTCGTGCTGTTTCTTCTCAGCCTCCACCCTGTCCTGCGAGGACTTCTCCAGCAGCATCTTCTCATCCCGAAGCTGTTCCACTTTGCTCTGGAGATCCTTGATTTGCTCCAGCAGATTTTCGTGGCTGTCTTTGAGACTGTCGTAGTGGGACTGCGGCACCACCTCCCGACTCTCCGCTTCAGCCGTCTCTTTGATCTGGATCCTCAGCTGCTCGATCTCCTTCTTCAAGGTGTCCTTGTCGACGCTGGTCCCCGAGGAGATCTCCAGCTTCCGTTCCAGTTCGCTGACCACGCGCTCCAGCCTCTGCACCTTGTCTTCCAGTTCTGCACGGATCTTGACGCCGCTCTCCCTGATGACGGCCAAGGAGTCCCTGCTGCCCGAGTCACGCAGCCTGCTGGGTGTGGCCAGCCTCAGGGAGTCTCGCTCCTTCTCCATCCGCTCCACCTGTCTCTGCAGCTCCGCCTTCTCTGTCTGCAGACGCTCCACCAGCCCACTGCGGCCCTCCACGCTAGGGGTGCGGCCCAGGCCGCTTTTCTTCTCCCTCACCTGCTTCTCCAGGTCCGCCTTCTCCTGCTCCAGCCGCTCCACGCAGCTCGTCTTCATGCGCAGCTGGGACTTGAGGTCCCTCACCTCAGCTGAAAGTGCTATCCTTTCTCGGTCCTGTCCCTCCCCGCAACTTTTCACCCTAGTGTCTGTGTCTTTCGTCTGACCTTCAAAGGCTCTGACCTTGGCTCTGAGGCTGCTGCCTTCTGTGACCTTTCTGTCACTGTCCTTGACCTGGTCCTGCAGCGATCTGACCTTGGCCTTCAACTCATTGATCTCGGCTGTCTTTCTGTCACTGTCCTTCACATCATCTTCCATGGATCGGATCTTCATTCTGAGGTCATTCAGTTCTGCTGACTTCCTCTCACTCTCCTTGGCTTGATCTTCTAGAGAGGTAATTTTCATCTTCAGGTCTTGTATCTGGGTCTTCAGGTCATTCATCTCTGTTCCTTTGGTCTCACTGTGCTTGACTTTGTCTTCCAGAGCTCTGACCTTGACCTTGAGGTCTTTTCCCTCTGCCGCCTCCCTTTCACTCTCCCTGACCTTTTCTTCCAGGGATCTGATCTTGGCTTTCAGTTCAATCACTTCCGCTGTCTTTCCCTCGCTGCCCTTCACCTCACCTTCCAGAGTCCTCACCTTAGACTTCAGCTCATTCACCTCTGCCATCTTTCTCTCAGCGTCTTTCACCTGTCCCTCCAGTGACCGCACCTTGCTCCTGAGTGCAGCCGCTTCGCCGTCCTTCCTGTCCAGCTCCTCTCTCAGCTCCTTGGACGCCTGCTCTCTTCTCTCACCCTCTCTGACCTGACCCTCCAGAGACCTCACTTTGGCCCTCAGGTCGGCTGCCTCCTTCAGCTTCTTCTCATCCTCTTCCACCCTGCTTTCCAGGGATCTGATGGTGGCTCGGAGGTCGGTGACCTCCACTTCCTTCCCTTCCAGCTGGTCCTTCATCTCCCTGGCTGAGACGTTGAGGTGCTGCAGCTCTGTGACCTGTCGCTCCAGCTCCTCCTTCTCGCTGCGCAGCAAGTCCACCATCAGCCGTTTGGAGGACGGGGACTGCTGCTGCTGCTGTTCCTGGGCCTGCTGCTGCTGCTGCTGCTGCCTGCTCCTCTCTTCCGCTTCCTTCCTCTCCCTCCTGGCCTCCTTCACGTCCAGTTCCAGGCTCTTGGTCGTCATCTCCAAGCGCTCAATCTGTCAAAAATGACGGGCACTGGTCTTTGACAAGCAGTCTGTCCTAAAGGATAATCAGTGGCCTTTCACAGTCAGTCAGTCTGAAAGGATGGTTATAGGTGTGACGATCAGTCTGTCCAAAAGGATAGTCATAGGTCTTTTAACAGTCAAGAGTCTGAAATGAGGGTTATAGGTCTGGCAATCAATCTGTCCAAAATGATGGTCACTGGTCCTTAATAATCAGTCTGTCCAAAAGGATGGTCATATGTCTTTTAACAGTCAAGAGTCTGAAATGATGGTTATAGGTCTGGCAATCAGTCTGTCCAAAATGATGGTCATTGGTCCTTAATAATCAGTCTGTCCAAAAGGATGGTCATAGGTCTTTAACAATCAGTCTGTCCAAAAGGATAGCCATAGGTCTTCAATCAACGATCAGTGTGTCCAAAAGGATGGTAATAGGTCTTTAACAATTACTCTGTCCAAAAGGATGCTCATTGGTCTTTAAAAATCAGTCTGCCCAAAAGGATGTCATATGTCTGACAACTTGGCAGTTTCCTGAAGGCTTTTAAGACACTCATAAGTGACATCTAAGTAGCACTTCTGTTGAAGGTTTGGCATATCAGCACGTAGTTTTATACAACAGCTTAAAATATCAAATGAAATCAAACATTGTGTTCAGGGACATGGAAAAACAGTAAACAGGATACAACTCAAATACATTTATATCAATGGTATCCAGCATTCTAACCATTCCAATCTTTTACACAATCTTTCATATATGAAAAACAGATTCTCCAAAGACAATCACACAAACACAGGACGTACCTTCAGCTGAAGCTGAGCCTTCTCTTGTTCCAAATCATCCAAGCGAGACAACCTCAGCTGCAGACGTTTCTTCTCACGCTCCAGAGCACTCATGCTCTCCAGCTTGACCTCCAGTTGCCGTTTTTCCGTCTCCACGCCTTCCAGTCGAGCGATGCGTCGGTTCAGCCGCTCCGTGTCCCGCTGCAAGGTCAGCGTCTTGTCTTCAAGGTCGTGTCGCTCACGGTGAGCAGTCTGTAGCTGCTGCTGAAGGTCATCGTTCTGCTGCTGTAAGAGGTTCAGTTGAGAGTGGAGCTCCACTCGTGAAGTGGACGCTGTCTGCTCCTCTTCTTTGTGCACCTTCTGCAAGGACTCCACCTGGAGAAAATGTACACAGAGACAAGAACATAAGTATATGCAACAACAAAAACGTAGACAAAACTGCATAACACACTAAAATACTGAGAAGTTGAAAATATTTATCTTACTTCATGTTTACAAAATATAACGGAACATAAATAGCTATAAAAATGACAAGATTGATAAAAATGACAAGATTTTTGTTCTGTTAGCATAGAAGAAAAAGTGTTTTTAATCCTAAAGAAATAAAGGGTGTGAGGACTGGGGTAGTTCTTAGTGCAAGGGAAGCTGGAGACTGTTCAGGTCTCCCAGGCCAATACATGTAGAGACGTTCTTAGTGCAAGGGAAGCTGGAGATTGTTCAGGTCTCCCAGGCCAATGCATGTAGAGATGTGTTACACATTGTACTGTTCTACAGCCAGAGGATCAAAAAACCTATGTCAACCATCCCATAGTCGTTCAGTATCTGGTGGTGTTGGAGGTAAACACAAAACAGCAGCAATTAAGCACTGCCTCATCCCTTCCCTTCATGGGGACTGGGCAAGATGTGGGTGAAATGGTCTTTTAATGTCCTTTTGACTGACCCTTTTAACATTATTCTGCATTCTCCTCAACTGCTTTTTAGCCCTGAAACAATCTCTTTGTTGTTGGCTGAGCTGTAACAAAGGGCATTGTACATTATTCTGGGCTCTCTACAACCAGTTTTAAGAACTGATGGGTATTCAGCCCTGAAACAATCCCTTTGCTGTTGGCTGAGCTGTAACAAAGGACATTTTACAGTATTCTGGGCTCTCTACAACCAGTTTTAAGAACTGATGGGTATTCAGCCCTGAAACAATCCCTTTGCTGTTGGCTGAGCTGTAACAAAGGACATTTTACAGTATTCTGGGCTCTCTACAACCAGTTTTAAGAACTGATGGGTATTCAGCCCTGAAACAATCCCTTTGCTGTTGGCTGAGCTGTAACAAAGGACATTTTACAGTATTCTGGGCTCTCTACAACCAGTTTTAAGAACTGATGGGTATTCAGCCCTGAAACAATCCCTTTGTGGTCAGTCAGATGGACTATAAACAAAGTGACCCTTTAAACATTATACTGGGTTCTCTACAACTGGTCTGAAGAACTGACGGGTGGGCATTCAGCCCCTGACACCACCCCTTTCCTGACTACAACCAAGCAAAGAACATGAACCACGCCAGCGGCAGACCTGTTTCATGAGGTCGGCGTTGCGCTGGCTGTACTCCTGTAGCTGTCGCTGCAGCAGGGTGTTGCGCTCAGAGAGGCGGTCGGCCTGTGAGCGTCCCTCGTCCACCATCCCCTGCAGGCTGTCCACCTGCTCCAGCAGTGACTTCACCTGCTGACCCAGGCTGCCCCGCTCCTCCACCAGGGCCGACACCTGCTTCTCCATCTCCCGGCTCCTGCACACAGGTGTCAATCATGCTAATGATAAAAAATTTTTTTTATTGATTATGACTCACAATCTTCAAGTCAAAGGGAAAACAAACCAGTTCCCAGAAAACACTGAGAGAACAAAAAATAGCAAAAACAACAAAATTTTATACATATATAAAACTTTCTCATTATATACATCCACACCTACACAAGCACAAATGTATACCTACCCACACGTCTTGTCAAACCAACCAGCAGTTTCAAACCAACAAAATCTATCTTCTCTGAAAGCTGTAATAAAGTCTTATACAACCACTGTATGTTTCAGAAAAATTCATAAACCAAATAACTTATTATTTCCAACTCTATACACTTTTGTGATACATTTTGCCAGAAATCCAACTATCTCTTCTCTTTCAGACAAAATAGTTGTGCGCAAAGAGTAAGCAGGGTCCCCACACATGTAGCTATACTAAATTCTATGCTTCTTCCTGACCTTTTCAAACCAGACTGAAAATTTTACATAAACCAAAAGCAAAGCCAAACTGAATATTGAAATTCTTCTACTATACTGATGACAAAAAAAGACAGGCAGATATCGCAGTATTGATGTTCAGTTTTCAGCACTTTTTAAATTTTCATTTTCAGTTGTTTCTTAAATGCATTCAGCTCTTTGTTGTGGTGTTGTGTTGTGCTGTGTGTGTGTGCATGTGTGCACGTGCATGTGTGTGTGGTGTGGTGCACTGCGTCATGTTGTGCTGCGTGTTGTGGCGTAGAATGGCGTGCGTGTACCCCTGTGGTTTTCTGCACACCTGTCACCTCACCCTGGTGTCTAACCTATCAACTGAACAGTGAACTGATCACAGAGTTACATATCAATCTCTCAGTCACACACCAAATCACTTACAAAAAGCCTAACTGAAACGCCACATCAACACATCACTTACTTGATGTCAGTGTTCTCAACTTCTTTGGAGTATTTGTCCTGGTACTCTTGCACTTGTTTCTGGGCCACCTCCAGCTTGGCAATAATGTCCTCCATTTCCTGAGGACAAGGGAAGAGACAAACAATGATGGTGGACACAACTAATTCTGGACAGGCACATTTCTCCGTCTTCACATTCACACATTCAAATCGGCACCTTATGTCAGACTGACGAGGGTCATGTCTCAGGACGCATAATTAGTGATATACTGATCAGACACATGAACACACACACACACAACTGAATACACAACACACACACACACTGAAAACACACACACACACAAGGCTTTCAGACTGATGATGCCCCCAAGCCAAATTTGCAATATTTTTTCCTGAATGACCCATGTTTCAGCCTCTCAGCAGACCCATTGTACATGCATTTATCTTGTCGCTTAACATATCAAAGAGTGATATATTCATCTACCACAAGCTAATTTACAGACAGGAGAAAAATGGCAGCAGGTGGAATTTCTGGACAGAGCTTTGCCTCACCCGTGTTTTGTCCATGCAGGCTTGTCGTGTTTCTTCTGCTTCCTGCTTGACAGTGAACAGCTCTCCCTCCAGGTCCAGGTTCTGGCACTGAAGGTCCTGTGGAAAACATTACATGCTGTGTAAGCAACAACACTTGGTCAACGTTTCCCTCCACACGCCTTTTGTATCTGTCTCTTTCTGTCCTCTCTCAAAGTATGTCTGCACTGTCCAGGTTCAGAAACTGAAGGTCCTGCCCAACAGACCATGTGCTGTATCAGCAACAACACCCTCCCCAAAAACAGTATGACTACCTACATGGTAGAGGGGTAAAGACAGTAAAAGTCCACTCGTGCACAGGAATGAACGTGGGAGTCACAGCCCACTAACAAAGAAGCAGCAACAACTCTTGGTGAACATTTCCTTCCACACATCACTTGTATCCACCTCTCTCAAAGTATAGCTGCACTATCTTCTCAGTCTCGTCTACAGTCTTCTTTATTTTCTTATTTACTTTTAACAATGATGGAAGTACAAAATCTTTCCTGTGAAAAAAGTTACGGTCTGTAAGCTACCTAATAAACATACTAATATTTTTTTAATTGATAAAGAATTAATAAAGTGATACTGAACTGCATTCAATACTTCTAAATGGAGTGGTCAAGATGAAACAGCCAGCATGACAGTGAGGCAACATTTAGGTTTCCTCTGTTCTGTGTGGAATGTCTTGAAACCAATAGGTATCATATTGCATTGCATGGCATGGCATGGCATGGCATGGCATGGTATGATCTCACCATCTGGTGTGGTATTATATTGTACTGACTGTATTGTACTGTACTGCATTGTATTGTGCTGTTATTCATTGTAATGTATTCAATTCCTTTGCCACAACAAAATTCTCTGTGTGAAATTTGGAGACAGCATGTTGCCATTGTGCAGCACCACCTTTTTTTCTGTCTGCAAGTGGGTTTTTTCCTCTCTATTTTTTCTGTCTGCAAGTGGGTTTTTTCCTCTCTATTTTTCTGTCTACAAGTGGTTTTTTCCTCTCTATTTTTTCTGTCTGCAAGTGGGTTTTTTCCTCTCTATTTTTCTGTCTGCAAGTGGTTTTTTTTTCCTCTCTATTTTTCTGTCTGCAAGTGTAATTTTTTCCTCTCTATTTTTTCTGTCTGCAAGTGGTTATTTCCTCTCTATTTTTCTGTCTGCAAGTGGTTATTTCCTCTCTATTTTTCTGTCTGCAAGTGGTTTTTTTCCTCTCTATTTTTCTGTCTGCAAGTGGTTTTTTCCTTCCTCTCTATTTCTCTGTCTGCAAGTGGTTATTTCCTCTCTATTTTTCTGTCTGCAAGTGGTTTTTTCCTCTCTATTTTTCTGTCTGCAAGTGGTTTTTTCCTCTCTATTTTTTCTGTCTGCAAGGGTTTTTTTCCTCTCTATTTTTTCTGTCTGCAAGGGGTTATTTCCTCTCTATTTCTCTGTCTGCAAGTGGTTTTTTCCTTCCTCTCTATTTTTCTGCCTGCAAGTGGTTTTTTCCTTCCTCTCTATTTTTCTGTCTGCAAGTGGCTTTTTCCTCTCTATTTTTTCTGTCTGCAAGTGGTTTTTTCCTTCCTCTCTATTTTTTCTGTCTGCAAGTGTTTTTTTCCTCTCTATTTTTCTGTCTGCAAGTGGTTTTTTTCCTCTCTATTTTTCTGTCTGCAAGTGGTTTTTTTCCTATTTTTCTGTCTGCAAGTGTTTTTTTCCTCTCTATTTTTTGTCTGCAAGTGGTTTTTTCCTCTCTATTTTTTCTGTCTGCAAGTGGTTATTTCCTCTCTATTTTTCTGTCTGCAAGTGTTTTTTTTCCTCTCTATTTTTCTGTCCGCAAATGCACCTGTTTTACCATCATCATCAAAGTGGGTCTTTTTTTAATTACATAATTTTGCTAGGGACATTCGTTTAGTTGCCATCAGTTCTTTCACCTGCAGGAAGTGCAAAATGCACACGGGACCTCTGCACCACTCTTTTTCTCTTTTTTTTTCTGTCTGCAAGGGTTTTTTCTTCTTCTTTTTCTGTCTGCAAATGTATTTGTTTTACTATCATTATCAAAGTGGGGTTTTTTTTTCAACATAATTTTGCCAGGGACATCTGTTTAGTTGTCATGGGGTCCTTCACCTGCACAAAGTGCATGCTGCACACGGGCCCTCAACTTATTGTCTCATCCGAAAGACTAACATATTTTCCATCCTTGATTAAATGCCATTCCCTGGCTGCAACTTTCTCCTGTTGCCAGTGTGTGCACATGTCAAGTTTGAAGTGTTTAAACAGACTTTTTTTTTGGAGGAAGTGTCTGGGTTTGCTCTTCTGTACCTTTTATTTACCCATGTGCCAGAGGATGAGCAGCACTGACCAGCACCTGCCTCGAATTGTGCACTTTTGTCTTGTTTCAAAGAACAAACCGTTTCATTGTCCATGTCCAACACAAAGACTTGTCAGGGATGAAAACAAGAAGAATGGAACCTGAATAACTGCAAGTCATGACTGGAAAAAAACACAAAAAAACATTGGTGATGGAAGATACTGCACACCCTGGTGATGGAATGGTTAAGGGATAAACACAAGCAGAATGGAACATGAATAAGTGTGATGTGCTGTTTGTTTTTGAACAGTTCAGTTGGCATACCTTCAGCTTTGCCTCGGTCTGTGTAATAGTAGTCTGGTCATCCAAGTAGCTTCGCATTTTCTTTTGCAGCTCCTGAATATGAAAAGAAAACAAGATGTTAGCAGCACAAACACATGCACACACACATACACAAACACACACATATATAAAATACATACACAACCACACGCATACACCTCCCGCCAAACAAAATCAACCACAAATAAACCTGAAATCAACAAGCATTCCAGACTGTGAGCTATCATACAATGTGCACACCACCACAGAGAATCCAGCCAACCACACAAAGACAGATCACAGCTGAAAAACTGTAAATATTGGTCCAGTATAACCATGAAAAACAACCACAACAACAACCGGGAAAAGAAAATTAGGCACCAGTACAATCACATTCATGCACAAAAACCTAAGACATGCTTCTGATATTGACCTTTCCTTCAATTTCTGACATTAGGAATTAAAAAAGCCTGAAAATAAATATGATTCATATACATAACACAGAAATTATACACAATAACAGGCATAAAAAAACAAATACTGCTAACAACGGGCACCTCACATGTCCTTGCTGAAAAAAGAATACAACATAGCAAGAGTGCCCAATCATCAGCCAAAAAAACCCAAACAAACAAAAAAAAAAAAAGAAAAGATATTCAAGTCTCTCTAGTAAAAAAAAAAAATAGACGAATGGACCAGCAAGGCAGAAAGAAAAGTAAAATAAAGCAGTGACAAAAAGAGCACTAGAAAAGAGGAAATTCCCAGCACAGAATTTCCAGAAGATGGGGGTTACTATTCACACTGAAAGAGCCCCTCAGCATCCCCACAGGGGACACCACAGAGAAGCCAGGCAGCACACTCATGTCCATGCCTTCAAGTCCTACATACAGAGAGGGATCTTTACTCCTCCCTCCACTGGTCCTTGAATGGTGGTCTGAATGTCAGTCAGTCGGATGAGACAATAAACTAAGGTCTTGTGTGCACCATGCACTTAACAAACATTAAAAGAACCCACAACAACAAATGGGTTGTTCCTGGCAAAATTCTGAAGAAAAACCCACTAGTATACATGAGTATGTGTGAGCGTGACTGAAGCCTGACTGCATGACACAGGAAACGAATGATGAGTGCCTAAAGACAGCTGTCAGTCAGCTCTACCCAGGTTGGCAGCCTGTTGTGCAAATGACTCCGTGTTTATAAAGTGCTTAGAGGCTGGTTTCTGACCCAAGATAGGCATTATGTAAGTATCAACAATAATAATAATGCGAAGCTTGGTATCTGACGTAAGATAAGTGCTATGTGAGCATCAATAATGATACTAATTGGTGGTGACCTGAATGAGCTTGCGCTGCATGTGGACCTCCTGTTGGTAGACGTGCACCTTGGTCATCAGTGACTCCTTGGTCTGCTGGCTCAGCCCTTCCTTGTGGCGATGGCTCTTCAGCTCTCCTTCCAGTTTCTGTCCACACAAGGCGTCAGTAAAGAAATCACTTTTATTGACAGTGAATTGCCTTATTTCCTTGTGTCAAAAGTGGTGGGTAATGGATGTCACGTTATAATGACTAGGTAGATGAGTTGTTTACTGGATTTGGGATCAAGGCCTGTGTGTGCGTTTGGAAATGAGGACATCTTATTATTCTTCAAAACAATAGTTCTTTGGTTTGTTTATTTCATCAAATTAAGTTCGTTAATCTTCATGTGAAGATGTATTTACTGGTAGTTTGAATGTGTTGATGTTCTGTTTGTCAGTGGTATGATCTTTGACACAGATGCAAGCCATTGTCCTTTTATTCCTTTACATCCAGTGTCAGGCTTTTCCTGTCAGGCTGTTGTGGACAACATTGTCTAGTTGCTAAATTCTATGTGAAAAATGGTCCATCTCAGAACTTCTTCCATATACATCTTTTTTCTTCATTTTTTTCCAAGTTCATGAGAAACCATGTGAATTATTTCCCTGATCCTTGCAAAATACTTTGCATCGGAACATTGTTACATCAAGAAAAAACAACTGAAGTGTCCCTTGACAAATGTTGTAAAACAGTAACTCCTCAATGATTTTCTGCAGAAAAGAAAAAAAAAATGAAGAAATATCTTAAGAGATTATATCTGAGAAGTCAAGCTGATGTTTTAACATAAACAACATCAATAAATCAGATGCTGACAATCCAGTTGCTATGACTAATCCACTAAAAGGTTTCTGTGAATCACAAAATGTACCTGCAGCACAGGCACTGACCCAAGAAAACTCACCGCCACTTTCTTTTGCAGGTTTTCTTCTTTGCACCGCCAGCTGCTGGCTTCTTTGGAGTAGCGGTCAACAACCGCTTGAAGCTCCTGTAAGGTGCAGAGTGTCAAATGTCAACAACCCACAACACCAGGACTCCTAAACACTGCCAAAACGCGCACCATCCACTAAATTGTCTCTGCTGAAGACTGAAGAGACATACACATCATTTCTGAGCCAAACACTCCTGGTAATATGGTCATTGATACTACATCCGTGCATAACCACAGCTTCAAAATTTAATGGCCATGTCTAGACTAAGTTACATTATTTCACAGAAATTTGAATAAGAAAAAACAAAAATAAAATATTCCAATGTTGATGACCTCTTCACAGAACAAAACAAAAAAAAATCTCCCCTCCTCCCCCCCAAAGACTTTCCAAATAAGGTAAGTGCAACATGAACATAATTTGCTTGACATAGTGATCTACTTCCTCCAGGCACACCTTTGTTAATAGGGCAAATGTACTTTGTTAAACAAAGAAAAACACAACATTATGACACATTCAAATCACTGTTGTAATTGCAAGCGTGAGTATCCATCCTACCTTCAACTTTTCCACAGTTTTGTTGTCTTTGATGGAGCGATGGCCTGGTCTGACAGTGACCTGTAAAGACTGCAAAGAGCACAATCCATACATCTCAAAGATCAGTCAGTACACACATACTGAAAGGAACACACTCCATAAACTTCAAAGATCAGTACACACATACTGAAAAGAACACACTCCATAAACTTCAAAGATCAGTACACACACACTGAAAGGAGCACACTCCATAGGTCTCTCATATCAGTACACACACACTGAAAGGAACGCACTCCATAGGTCTCTCATATCAGTACACACACACTGAAAGGAACGCACTCCATAGGTCTCTCATATCAGTACACACACACTGAAAGGAACGCACTCCATAAAAACCTCAGTCTGTGCACACACACTGAAAGGAGCACACTCCATAGGTCTCTCATATCAGTATACACACACTGAAAGGAACGCACTGCATTATCCTCTCAGATCAGTATACACACACTGAAAGGAGCACACTCCATAAGCTTCTCAGATCAAAGCACACATACTGAAAAGAACACATTCCACAAGCCTCTCAGATCAGAATACACACACTGAATAGGACACACTCAACCCTTTGAGCCCTGACCACCGTGGTGGTAGAGAAAAATGAGGTAATGCCTAGCCACCGGTTGAGCGGTGCGTAAACACTTGTGTCATGTTTTGCTATTGGTTGACTTATACTGAAGAGCCAATCAGAAAAACCGTAATATTCTGACGTCAGCGAACGTAGTACCAACATGGCCGCGCCTTTTCACTGTGTTTTTGCATGTGCTTTGGATAAAAAAGATCGATTTCAATATAAGTCAACCAATAGCAAAACTCGACACAAGTGTTTACGCACCGCTCAACCGGTGGCACTCTTTTTCTATCTGCCGTGACACATTAAATACCAATTATTTGCAAATTTTGGCTCAGGAGCTCAGGCAGAAGGGTTAAAATTGTTCAGGAACTCAGGGCTCAAAGGGTTAAGCCTCTGATCAATGCACACACAGAAACTTGTGAAAGGAGCACACTCCATAAACCTCTCAGGTCAGCACACACACATGTGAGCAGAGGCAGAAATCATTTGCATCGTTGCTAATTCTGCTTTTGAATTGTTATAGGGTTAAAGGTCTCACAGCCTTTCACAGCCATCAGGAGAGTGAACTCGTTATCCATTGTGTCTTAGGGTGGGATTACAAGGTTTTGAATTGTTATAGGGTTAAAGGTCTCACAGCCTTTCACAGCCATCAGGAGAGTGAACTCGTTATCCATTGTGTCTTAGGGTGGGATTACAAGGTCAGGACCCAACCCTCCCCTTCCGCTGGTTTAACTTTCCTTGACCTAAGTCAGGTACCCGTTCACATTTGGGCGGAGTGAGGAAAATCAAAGAGCAAAGCGCCTTTCCTGATGACACAACACCATTCAATTCAATTCAATTCAATTCAAAATACTTTATTATCTGCTTCAACCAAAAACAGAAAATTTTTGCCAAAGCAGGGCTTCAAACCCTGATCACTGGGGAACACTGGATCAAAAGTCTGCCTTTAGAGATGGGGGCAAAAAAAACAGAAGAAGACAAGAAACCAGTCTTACAAAAGTGGAACAGAGAAAACAGAACCTGACGCACCACACGTTTTTGCTGTGACGCAGAGGCTGGCAGGATCTGCATGTGAGCAGTGGTGGCACCATCCAGGTCCACCTGGGAAGTGTCCAGGCCGGAGGACATCAGGGACGTGTTCAGCTTGTAGTGCAGCTGCTGCAGCTCCCCAACCTGCTCCTCCTCCTGCTCTTCATAGGCCGCCACCAGATCCTCCAGGTCCTGCAGCAGTGTGCAGCACACTTCACGGATTAATTGTATTGTATTACTCTTTCTTGTCACAACAGATTTCTGTGTGTGAAATTCGGGCTGCTCACCCCAGGGAGAGCATGTCACTACACCGAGAGCGCCACCCATTTAAAAAAAACAATTTCTGCCTGCAATTTTATTTGTTTTCCTATCAAAGTGGATTTTCCTATAGAATTTCGCCAGGGACAACCCTTTTGTTGCCATGGGTTCTTTAACGTGCGCTAAGTGCATGCTGCACACAGAACCTTGGTTTATCATCTCATCCAAATGACTGACGTCCAGACCACCACTCAAGGTCCAGCGGAGGGGGAGAAAATACTGACCACTGTATGATTCTAACCGGTGTGCTCAGATTCTCTCACTTCCTAGGCAGACACAATACCTCTAGGCCACCACTCCACTGATAATAACAATGATAATAATAATCAATTATAATAAATTCCAGTATTCATCAGGCATGCCACCAAGGCAGGAAAAAAAAAGAGGAAAATCAGACAACAAAAAATGCAGCTGAAATTGGAAAAAAAAAAGAGGATTTTTTTTTCCCTGTGGACTGAACCCACAACAGTGTCAAAAATAAAAGACTAATTAATACAGACATGGATTTTCTCAATTAGTGTAACTGTTTACTCCCCCCCCCCTCCCCCCATCTTTAGAACGAGGCTTAACATGGTACAATCCCCCCCCCCTGACCCCCCCCCCCGCCCCCCCAAAAAAAAGGGTGGGGAGGGGGGATCCGGGGGCATGCTCCTCCGGGGAAATTTGACATTTTGAACACGAATTAGCCATATATATATAAAATCAGAGTAAAAACACGTAACAACAAAACACATGGAATGGGCTTGCAAGGGTTGCTCCAACTGACTTTTTAGTGTCTATTGATTGGTATATAGTCTATATAGACACTAAAAAGTCAGTTGGAGCAATCCTTGCCAGCCCATTCCATGTGTTAGAATTTACCTGGAAAAATTAGTATTGTTACTGTCGGGCAAACTGGGTGTGAGAAAAGCACACAGAACATTACAAAGAAACGCTGTTAGTATGATAAAAAAAAATGATCATGCATGAATTATAGCCTTACCGGACCACCAATCCACAGGTAAATTTATCCAACAGCAAAATGTCATTCAGCAAAGTTAAGTCATCCAAACAGGTCTGTCCCAGAAACAGGAAAACTTTTAGTTTTACTCTGGATGTAGTTGTAAAACAGGGGTTTTGCAGGAACATGGAGGAGGCATATGCACGTACAGGACACTCAACAAGATTTCTTTGAGAAGAAGGCTCGGATCAAAAGAAGATGTTTTAGCTGTCCGTTCAATGAAAACAGGCCTTGGCATTGACAATTTGTGTGAGTCGTTCACTGTAGCCTAGATCTACGTCGCTGTAGCCTAGAGTAAGCCGGTCAACAAACGAGACTTCCCGCGAAGCGGAAGTGAATTCTGGGATAGGCCTACTATGATAATCATTGATTGGAAACCGGTGCAGAGCCAAAAATGACCCCCGCCTTCCAGAATTTATTGAAATGTGTCGCTCCGCAGAAATCAAAGTTTCGTGCGGCAGAATCATCTTCACTGGCGGCGGATCGATATTTTGAACGGCTGATTTGTAATGAACCACGGCGATTTTCCGCCTAACGGCGGAAAAGTATCATGCTTGATTCATATAGCCCCCACCCATAAACAGGTGCCCAAAGGACTGCCTCCTTGCCATGGTGTGGGGGCTTGCAGGCCTCAGGGATCCCTGGAGCTATGCTGGTGGGGGGCTCATGCCCCTGGTAGGGCCATCCAAGCCTGACAGGTCGAAGGGTAGAGGCCGGACAAAGCGCGATCCACTGGTCCTCCAGGTTGGAGGTTGGACACAGGACTGACAACCCAGTCCCCCCCAAAAAAACCTTTGTCGAGGAAACAGTCTTCGTTGCTGCCCTACATGCCAGAGGGCATAAAGGGCAGTAAGTAAGAAAGAAAATATGAATTTACATGGCGTTGAATGTTGTGAAGACACATCACAAGCACTTTACAAATTAGGGATTTTGTGACTGTACCTTTTAGCATTTAACGTCCACAAAAGGTGTTTCGTTTTCAATTTAGGACAAGTAAAAATACACCAACTTCAATGACTTAGAACCAGCACAAAAGAAAAGGAGAGAAAAAAAGCTTAAGGTGGCTGAGAAAGAAGTGTAATGTTATACCCAGCCATTGCAGCGAAGATGTTAGCCTTGTACACTGATGACTGGGAGGATGTGGCTTTGTTCCCCATCAGAGGAAGGCTTTTTTCGGCCCAAGGCCAGCTTTAACCCAGAGTTGAGTGTGTTATGGGCTCAAAGGGTCATTCACTTCATGGATGTGTCTTTGAATTTGTAATTGTATTTCTCTGTGTGAAATTCAGGCTGCTCTCCCCAGGGACAGCGCGTCATTATACTACAACGCCACCCATTTTTTTTGTATTTTTTCCTGCATGCAGTTTTATTTGTTTTATTTGTTTTTCCTATCGAAGTGGATTTTTCTACAGAATTTTGCCAGGAACAACCCCTTTCATTGCCGTGGGTTCTTATACATGCGCTAAGTGCATGCTGCACACGGGACCTCAGTTTATCATCTCATCCGAATGACTAGCGTCCAGACCACCACTCAAGGTCTAGTGGAGGGGGAGAAAATATCAGCGGCTAAGCCGTGATTCGAACCAGCGCGCTCAGATTTTCTCGCTTCCTAGGCGGACGCATTACCTCTAGGCCATCACTCCACATTTCCTGACCAACACTGCAGGTGTCTGTATCTCTCAGCCTGGTTGACACCATGCTATGTTAAAAGAAGAGAGCCTTGTCAATTAGTCCCACATCTAGGTGGACCACCATTGCAGAATCTTCATTACCCCCCATCATCATCAAAATATAGAAAACATAGTCAAAATGTCCCAAATTCTGGGACACACACACACACACACACACACAAAAGTGTGGCATACTGACCCGAACTTTCCTGCAGAGGTCGTCAATGGAAGCTTGTTTGTCTTCCAGTTGTTTCAGCCAGGACTCCTCATGGCTCTCAAACAGGGCCAGGTGCTGCTTCTGACCTTCCCGGGACTTGCGGCGCTCCTGCCAGCCAAACATTCCTTATCATCATTTATTTACCTATCACTGTCGCTCACAGCCAAACATTCCTTATCATCATTTATTTACCTATCATTGTCGCTCACAGCCAAACATTCCTTATCATCATTTATTTACCTATCACTGTCGCTCACAGCCAAACATTCCTTATCATCATTTATTTACCTATCACTGTCGCTCACAGCCAAACATTCCTTATCATCATTTATTTACCTATCACTGTCGCTCACAGCCAAACATTCCTTATCATCATTTATTTACCTATCACTGTCGCTCACAGCCAAACACTCCTGATTCCTTATCATCATTTATTTACCTATCATTGTCACTCACAGCCAAACATTCCTTATCATCATTTATTTACCTATCACTGTCGCTCACAGCCAAACATTCCTTATCATCATTTATTTACCTATCACTGTCGCTCACAGCCAAACACTCCTGATTCCTTATCATCATTTATTTACCTATCACTGTCGCTCACAGCCAAACACTCCTGATTCCTTATCATCATTTATTTACCTATCACTGTCGCTCACAGCCAAACACTCCTGATTCCTTATCATCATTTATTTACCTATCACTGTCGCTCACAGCCAAACATTCCTTATCAACATTTATTTACCTATCACTGTCGCTCACAGCCAAACATTCCTTATCATCATTTATTTACCTATCACTGTCGCTCACAGCCAAACATTCCTTATCATCATTTATTTACCTATCACTGTCGCTCACAGCCAAACATTCCTTATCATCATTTATTTACCTATCATTGTCGCTCACAGTCAAACACTCCTTATCATCATTTATTTACCTATCACTGTCGCTCACAGCCAAACATTCCTTATCATCATTTATTTACCTATCACTGTCGCTCACAGCCAAACATTCCTTATCATCATTTATTTACCTATCACTGTCGCTCACAGCCAAACACTCCTGATTCCTTATCATCATTTATTTACCTATCACTGTCGCTCACAGCCAAACACTCCTTATTCCTTATCATCATTTATTTACCTATCTTTGTCGCTCACAGCCAAACATTCCTTATCATCATTTATTTACCTATCACTGTCGCTCACAGCCAAACATTCCTTATCATCATTTATTTACCTATCACTGTCGCTCACAGCCAAACACTCCTTATTCCTTATCATCATTTATTTACCTATCACTGTCGCTCACAGCCAAACATTCCTTATCATCATTTATTTACCTATCACTGTCGCTCACAGCCAAACATTCCTTATCATCATTTATTTACCTATCACTGTCACTCACAGCTAAACATTCCTTATCATCATTTATTTACCCATCACTGTCGCTCACAGCCAAACATTCCTTATCATCATTTATTTACCTATCACTGTCGCTCACAGCCAAACACTCCTTATCATCATTTATTTACCTATCACTGTCACTCACAGCCAAACATTCCTTATCATCATTTATTTACCTATCATTGTCGCTCACAGCCAAACATTCCTTATCATCATTTATTTACCTATCACTGTCGCTCACAGCCAAACACTCCTGATTCCTTATCATCATTTATTTACCTATCACTGTCGCTCACAGCCAAACACTCCTTATTCCTTATCATCATTTATTTACCTATCTTTGTCGCTCACAGCCAAACATTCCTTATCATCATTTATTTACCTATCACTGTCGCTCACAGCCAAACATTCCTTATCATCATTTATTTACCTATCACTGTCGCTCACAGCCAAACATTCCTTATCATCATTTATTTACCTATCACTGTCGCTCACAGCCAAACACTCCTTATTCCTTATCATCATTTATTTACCTATCACTGTCGCTCACAGCCAAACATTCCTTATCATCATTTATTTACCTATCACTGTCGCTCACAGCCAAACATTCCTTATCATCATTTATTTACCTATCACTGTCACTCACAGCTAAACATTCCTTATCATCATTTATTTACCCATCACTGTCGCTCACAGCCAAACATTCCTTATCATCATTTATTTACCTATCACTGTCGCTCACAGCCAAACACTCCTTATCATCATTTATTTACCTATCACTGTCACTCACAGCCAAACATTCCTTATCATCATTTATTTACCTATCATTGTCGCTCACAGCCAAACATTCCTTATCATCATTTATTTACCTATCACTGTCGCTCACAGCCAAACACTCCTGATTCCTTATCATCATTTATTTACCTATCACTGTCGCTCACAGCCAAACACTCCTTATTCCTTATCATCATTTATTTACCTATCTTTGTCGCTCACAGCCAAACATTCCTTATCATCATTTATTTACCTATCACTGTCGCTCACAGCCAAACATTCCTTATCATCATTTATTTACCTATCACTGTCGCTCACAGCCAAACACTCCTTATTCCTTATCATCATTTATTTACCTATCACTGTCGCTCACAGCCAAACATTCCTTATCATCATTTATTTACCTATCACTGTCGCTCACAGCCAAACATTCCTTATCATCATTTATTTACCTATCACTGTCACTCACAGCTAAACATTCCTTATCATCATTTATTTACCCATCACTGTCGCTCACAGCCAAACATTCCTTATCATCATTTATTTACCTATCACTGTCGCTCACAGCCAAACACTCCTTATCATCATTTATTTACCTATCACTGTCACTCACAGCCAAACATTCCTTATCATCATTTATTTACCTATCACTGTCGCTCACAGCCAAACATTCCTTATCATCATTTATTTACCTATCACTGTCGCTCACAGCCAAACATTCCTTATCATCATTTATTTACCTATCACTGTCGCTCACAGCCAAACACTCCTGATTCCTTATCATCATTTATTTACCTATCATTGTCACTCACAGCCAAACATTCCTTATCATCATTTATTTACCTATCACTGTCGCTCACAGCCAAACATTCCTTATCATCATTTATTTACCTATCACTGTCGCTCACAGCCAAACACTCCTGATTCCTTATCATCATTTATTTACCTATCACTGTCGCTCACAGCCAAACACTCCTGATTCCTTATCATCATTTATTTACCTATCACTGTCGCTCACAGCCAAACACTCCTGATTCCTTATCATCATTTATTTACCTATCACTGTCGCTCACAGCCAAACATTCCTTATCAACATTTATTTACCTATCACTGTCGCTCACAGCCAAACATTCCTTATCATCATTTATTTACCTATCACTGTCGCTCACAGCCAAACATTCCTTATCATCATTTATTTACCTATCACTGTCGCTCACAGCCAAACATTCCTTATCATCATTTATTTACCTATCATTGTCGCTCACAGTCAAACACTCCTTATCATCATTTATTTACCTATCACTGTCGCTCACAGCCAAACATTCCTTATCATCATTTATTTACCTATCACTGTCGCTCACAGCCAAACATTCCTTATCATCATTTATTTACCTATCACTGTCGCTCACAGCCAAACACTCCTGATTCCTTATCATCATTTATTTACCTATCACTGTCGCTCACAGCCAAACACTCCTTATTCCTTATCATCATTTATTTACCTATCTTTGTCGCTCACAGCCAAACATTCCTTATCATCATTTATTTACCTATCACTGTCGCTCACAGCCAAACATTCCTTATCATCATTTATTTACCTATCACTGTCGCTCACAGCCAAACACTCCTTATTCCTTATCATCATTTATTTACCTATCACTGTCGCTCACAGCCAAACATTCCTTATCATCATTTATTTACCTATCACTGTCGCTCACAGCCAAACATTCCTTATCATCATTTATTTACCTATCACTGTCACTCACAGCTAAACATTCCTTATCATCATTTATTTACCCATCACTGTCGCTCACAGCCAAACATTCCTTATCATCATTTATTTACCTATCACTGTCGCTCACAGCCAAACACTCCTTATCATCATTTATTTACCTATCACTGTCACTCACAGCCAAACATTCCTTATCATCATTTATTTACCTATCATTGTCGCTCACAGCCAAACATTCCTTATCATCATTTATTTACCTATCACTGTCGCTCACAGCCAAACACTCCTGATTCCTTATCATCATTTATTTACCTATCACTGTCGCTCACAGCCAAACACTCCTTATTCCTTATCATCATTTATTTACCTATCTTTGTCGCTCACAGCCAAACATTCCTTATCATCATTTATTTACCTATCACTGTCGCTCACAGCCAAACATTCCTTATCATCATTTATTTACCTATCACTGTCGCTCACAGCCAAACATTCCTTATCATCATTTATTTACCTATCACTGTCGCTCACAGCCAAACACTCCTTATTCCTTATCATCATTTATTTACCTATCACTGTCGCTCACAGCCAAACATTCCTTATCATCATTTATTTACCTATCACTGTCGCTCACAGCCAAACATTCCTTATCATCATTTATTTACCTATCACTGTCACTCACAGCTAAACATTCCTTATCATCATTTATTTACCCATCACTGTCGCTCACAGCCAAACATTCCTTATCATCATTTATTTACCTATCACTGTCGCTCACAGCCAAACACTCCTTATCATCATTTATTTACCTATCACTGTCACTCACAGCCAAACATTCCTTATCATCATTTATTTACCTATCATTGTCGCTCACAGCCAAACATTCCTTATCATCATTTATTTACCTATCACTGTCGCTCACAGCCAAACACTCCTGATTCCTTATCATCATTTATTTACCTATCACTGTCGCTCACAGCCAAACACTCCTTATTCCTTATCATCATTTATTTACCTATCTTTGTCGCTCACAGCCAAACATTCCTTATCATCATTTATTTACCTATCACTGTCGCTCACAGCCAAACATTCCTTATCATCATTTATTTACCTATCACTGTCGCTCACAGCCAAACACTCCTTATTCCTTATCATCATTTATTTACCTATCACTGTCGCTCACAGCCAAACATTCCTTATCATCATTTATTTACCTATCACTGTCGCTCACAGCCAAACATTCCTTATCATCATTTATTTACCTATCACTGTCACTCACAGCTAAACATTCCTTATCATCATTTATTTACCCATCACTGTCGCTCACAGCCAAACATTCCTTATCATCATTTATTTACCTATCACTGTCGCTCACAGCCAAACACTCCTTATCATCATTTATTTACCTATCACTGTCACTCACAGCCAAACATTCCTTATCATCATTTATTTACCTATCACTGTCGCTCACAGCCAAACATTCCTTATCATCATTTATTTACCTATCACTGTCGCTCACAGCCAAACATTCCTTATCATCATTTATTTACCTATCACTGTCGCTCACAGCCAAACACTCCTGATTCCTTATCATCATTTATTTACCTATCACTGTCGCTCACAGCCAAACATTCCTTATCATCATTTATTTACCTATCACTGTCGCTCACAGCCAAACATTCCTTATCATCATTTATTTACCTATCATTGTCGCTCACAGCCAAACATTCCTTATCATCATTTATTTACCTATCACTGTCACTCACAGCCAAACATTCCTTATCATCATTTATTTACCTATCATTGTCACTCACAGCCAAACATTCCTTATCATCATTTATTTACCTATCACTGTCGCTCACAGCCAAACATTCCTTATCATTATTTATTTACCTATCACTGTCACTCACAGCCAAACATTCCTTATCATTATTTATTTACCTATCACTGTCGCTCACAGCCAAACATTCCTTATCATCATTTATTTACCTATAAATGTCGCTCACAGCCAAACATTCCTTATCATTTATTTATCTATCACTGTCACTCACAGCTAAACATTCCTTATCATCATTTATTTACCCATCACTGTCGCTCACAGCCAAACATTCCTTATCATCATTTATTTACCTATCATTGTCGCTCACAGCCAAACATTCCTTATCATCATTTATTTACCTATCACTGTCACTCACAGCCAAACATTCCTTATCATCATTTATTTACCTATCATTGTCACTCACAGCCAAACATTCCTTATCATCATTTATTTACCTATCACTGTCGCTCACAGCCAAACATTCCTTATCATTATTTATTTACCTATCACTGTCACTCACAGCCAAACATTCCTTATCATTATTTATTTACCTATCACTGTCGCTCACAGCCAAACATTCCTTATCATCATTTATTTACCTATCACTGTCGCTCACAGCCAAACATTCCTTATCATCATTTATTTACCTATCACTGTCGCTCACAGCCAAACATTCCTTATCATCATTTATTTACCTATCACTGTCGCTCACAGCCAAACATTCCTTATCATCATTTATTTACCTATCATTGTCGCTCACCGCCAAACATTCCTTATCATCATTTATTTACCTATCATTGTCGCTCACAGTCAAACACTCCTTATCATCATTTATTTACCTATCACTGTCGCTCACAGCCAAACATTCCTTATCATCATTTATTTACCTATCACTGTCGCTCACAGCCAAACATTCCTTATCATCATTTATTGACCTATCACTGTCGCTCACAGCCAAACACTACTTATCATCATTTATTGACCTATCATTGTCGCTCACAGCCAAACATTCCTTCTCATCATTTATTTACCTATCACTGTCGCTCACAGCCAAACACTCCTTATCATCATTTATTTACCTGTCACTGTCACTCACAGCCAAACATTCCTTATCATCATTTATTTACCTATCAATGTCGCTCACAGCCAAACATTCCTTATCATTTATTTATCTATCACTGTCACTCACAGCCAAACACTCCTTATCATCATTTATTTACCTGTCACTGTCGCTCACAGCCAAACATTCCTTATCATCATTTATTTAGCTATCATTGTCGCTCACAGCCAAACACTCCTTATCATCATTTATTTACCTGTCACTGTCGCTCACAGCCAAACATTCCTTATCATCATTTATTTACCTGTCACTGTCGCTCACAGCCAAACACTCCTTATCATCATTTATTTACCTATCACTGTCGCTCACAGCCAAACATTCCTTATCATCATTTATTTACCTATCACTGTCACTCAAAGCCAAAACTCCTTATCATTATTTATTTACCTATCATTATCACTCAGAGCTAAACTATCCTTATGAATTATTTACCTATCATTGTCACTCAGAGCTAAACTATCCTTATGAATTACTTACCTATCATTGTCACTCAGACCAAACTATCCTTATGAATTATTTACCTATTATTGTAACTCAGAGCCAAACCATCATTTACTTATCTACCATTGGTGCTTAGAGCCAAACCATCCTTATCATCATTTATCTATTCTGTGATATTATCCTCCAGTTCAACAGAACACCACCAACCATATGGAAGGAAATTTTCAACAAAAACAACAAACAAGGCTAAAATACAGGGGCACCAGAATCACCCCAGGAGTGAAAAGGCACAACAAGAACTTCAGACCTAAACTCTCCTAACACTGTAATTTTACTGCATCAGAGGGAAATCCCATGTCAGAGTACAACTCACAATGCTGACGATAAAAAACAATCTTCTTCGGCTTTGACAAAGGATATCTTCATTCAACAATTCAGAATGAAGGGTTTCTCTCTGCATGAAGGAAAGTTTCAAACCAAGCACACTCTCAAGAGCTCACCCTGTCCAGTTTGAGCTGCTTGGAGGACAGCTGTTGTTGGGCGGTGGTCAGTGACTTCTGCAGGGACTCAACCTGTCGTTCTTTCTGCAGCAGACGACGCGTCAGGACTTCCTGCTCAGACTCCAGCTGTACGATGATCTCCCGCAGCTCGTCCAGCTGGAAACTGAAACAAGTTGCATTTTTCTGCAAGTTAAAGGCGGACACAAAAGCTTAGTGGTTCAAGCACTGGACTTTCCAAATGAGGGTCTTGGGTTCAAATCCTGGTCTTAGCAGCTGGTGGGTTTGGAGTGGAGATTTCTCCAATCTCCATGGTCAACAGATGTGGAGGCCTGCTTGTGCCTAAACTAACCCCCTGTGTGTATGTGCATGCCAAAGATCAAATATACACAAACGTGGAAGAAGAATACAGGTTAAAGAAACTTCGAAAATGTATGTTTCATGACAATCTGTGTTATTCTGTCCTTCTTTCCTTATTATTGAACTCAATGAAATCTCTAAATACTGAAAGCAAAATTTCAAAACTGTTCACCATCAAAGACTATTGATCTGTTTTCCCTCCAACAGTCTAGCACCTTGCATACATCTAGACACCAATAACCTTCTCTTTGCCATCTGCATCTCACCCATGATGCAACCAAACACTGACAAATGCATGATCGACCTTGGAGGGGCCAACTTACGACAACATCTGATCTTCCAGGGAGGTGATCTGTGTGTTCATGGCCTGCAGGTCCTGCCAGGCCTCCACCGACTGCTGGTCGTTGGTGTCGCATTGCACCTTCTCCTGCTCCAGCTGATGGGACAGTGCCTGCCTCACACACACACAGACACACACATAATTACACACACGCACACACACACACATGCACACACACACGCACAAACCACATGTCTACCAAGGGTTCTTCCTAGAGATGTGACCCAACAAATTTCCATACTTTTTCCAGACCAGACTGAAAATTTTCCATATATCAAACAGAGCCAAAATAAATTTTAAAAATTCATCTGCGGACTTCACGGTCGCAATGTTAAATTTTATCTTTTCTTTGAAATTTTTTTAATTTCTTTTTTAAAATGAACTATACACTGCTGAATGGTACTGGTCAAGAATTCTATTAAAATTCCAAGGCATTTCCACACCCAGTTAAACTGCTTGAGAAAGATACCTGGAGATGAGGTCATGCAATTGATCACGTAAGTCAAGGTGTGCCTTTATGTACCGTTCATTACTATGCACTGCTCGTTTAAAAAAGATAAATAAAATAAGATAAAATAAATAGAATGACACATTCTAGACTCAGCAGTCAGCTGATGTGGTCACTTCATTTGAACCTGGCACCCGGAGGCTGAAAAGTCCTAATGCGCTAACCACTCAGCCGCTGAACCCGTCATACTGTACAGTCAGTGGTAAGCAACATAAATGTTCAGAGATGCACACGCAAACCCATGAGAATGTATGCAAGTATGTGTAGTTGTAAATTGCATATCACAACATGTCTTTATCCATGTGCACATTTTTATCTCAGACTGCCTTGCATTAAGTCTTGCATAAATGCATCAGAATTACAAACTTTCCGGACAATCTTTTCTTTCCTGTTAAATACCAGCAATACAATTTGAAGGGGGAAAAAACCCATTCAAATCACGCCACAAACTGCCGCATCTTCTGCACTCAGCCAGGTCTCAAAACACAAAAAAAAAAAAACAAAAAAAAAAAGTAAGTTACTCTTCCATCAAACTCTCCTGTCCATCCCAAGTCCTTCCACATGATGACTCCTCCCTACCCCCTCCCACTGACTCCCCCATGATGCCACCACCCACAACGAAACACTGACCTGGTTCTTGGCCACATACTCCTTCAACTCCTTCTCCAACACCACCTTCTCCCCTTCCAGTGCCTCCACCCTCCCCTCCAGCTGGGCACAGCGACCACGCAGCCTCTGCAGCTCTCCATCCATCGCCTGGGGTGTGGGTGGTGGTGGCTGTATGGAGGAGGACAGGGAGGTGGAGCTCTCCACATGGGAGAGGTAGCGGGCCGTGTTGAGGCCCATGCTGCTATCCAGCTCCTCGCTTGCCGCTGTGCTGCTGCAGCCACTGAGGCTCTTCTTGGGGGAGCTCCTGAACCACAGCAAATCAAATCAGGATGATTTAGATTATGGCCCAGCCGCTGAGGCTCTTCTTAGGGGAGCTCCTGAACCACAGCGAATCATATGAGGCTGCTTTAGCTTATAGCCCAGCCGCTGATGATCTTTTGTGGGGGTTGGTGTGACTCCTAAATCACAGCAAATGAAATCAGGCTGCTTTAGCTAAGCTTACAGTCCACCCAACTGCAAATACCCAAAACAAATCAAATAATACTGCTTTAATTCTAACCCTTTTGACGGTTCAGGAACTGATCGGCGACTTCCTAGTTGAACACTTCAGGCGCCAGTTGGTGACTTGCAAGCTCTATGCCTCAGGCGCCGATCAGCAACTTGTACACTAGAGTTACCAACCTCACTCGTTCTTCTTTTCGTGAAACTACACAAGTTCAAAATATTCTCCACATATTTCCAGAACGTCTATTCTACGTTTGAGTTGCAAGTTGACGCACGTTGTCGAATATTTCCGAATTTATTTAGCAGATTTCTCCAGTTGAAGCATGGCCAGCACTTCAGGAAACAAACGAAAGGGTGTTTACAACACCATGGAGGCATTGCAAATGATTTCAGATAATTCCCCCAATGGAGTGCCAATTACTGACAGTGACAGTGAAGAATTCGCCAGACCGGTGGAGAAAGATTGACAAGTAATACAAAGACATCATTTAATAATGTACAAAGAAATTTGTGAAACAAACCATGAAACTTTCCAGTTTTGCATCATACAGAGTGTGTGGTGGTGGTGTTTTCCCTAATGGAATTGCTTGTGATACTGTGTGTGTGTGTCTGTGTGTCTGTGTGTGTCTGCGTGTATTCTTCTCATCTCTGCACATAGGTGAGTGCACATTTTATTACATTGTGTTATGACTATGTTTCTAGTTGTATTTCCCAGTCTGTGTGTTCATTTTTCACTTGAAATGGTGTATTTTTTATGTTTAAAACAACTAATATGTGAAAACTACTCAAAAGTACATACTTTTTCATTTTCATCAACTGATTTCAAAATTCAGTCAATGTGTTCAAACAAATAAACATGCTCATAATTTGCATTCTATGCCCTTTAAAATGAGCTATGAATGGAGAAGACTGAATGAGTAGTTATGAAGTTATGGCAGGTTAAAGTGGGTTGATGGTGACACAGTTTTCCCTCTCCTGCACAGCTGGTTTAGACAGAACTGTACTGCTGCTCAGCTGGTTTGTACAGTGAGCTGGCACTGCACCTCTGGCAAGGAAAGGGTTAACTCATAGTCCAGCCGACAACAAAACAGCCATTTCAGGGCTGAATACCAAAATCAAATCAAATCACGCTGCTTGTAGCTCAGCCGACCTGACCACAAAAGAAAGGGCCAGTTCACTGCTGACTGCCTGTCATTTCTTAAAAACTGGTCAAAGAGAAACCAAAACAATGTGAACAATATCAAATCAAATCAAATCATGCTGCTTGTAGCTCAGCTGACCACAAAAGAGCCATTTCTGGGCTTATTATCTGTCAGTTCTGAAAAACAAGGAGAAACGGAAGCACTGTGAAACAAAAAGGTCAAATCAAACAACATTAAACAGACAAGTTTACCCACGTTTTGTTTATTGCAGGTAAAATCAAAATAAAGCTGTAAGTATTTATTTCCTTCAGGAACTGGCAAAGAGAATCCAGAGGCACATCCTGGGCATAGTGGTACTAGGAAGCTTGAAATATAGAACATTTATAGTTTGTTCCATTTCAGTTCTTAGTGTTTGGTGATACAAAAAAAGGAAACATTACAAAATAAATATACACCATATTTGTCATGAAGCTCATTATCAATAACTTTTAAAACATATCTTTTTACCTTCATCCTTTCTTCTTTTGGGGGTTTATAGTGTGGAACAGAGACACAGAGATTAGAAACTGTGATTAAGGCATGGGATTTTACTCACCCAAAAAAGAGATAACATTTTCAAAGAAAACAGGGGGGCCGGGGGGTAACAAAAACCTAAAAAGCATATGAAAACAAAAGTTGGGCAGAATGTGACCTACATACTGCGGAAATCTGCGAAATTTGTGGAAAATCCCCTGCCTGATGAATAAATTGAGTTCTCAATGCAGACCAACACAGACTGTGGAAACGAAAACATCAATCTTTCATTCCATTCCATTTAACAAACCTGCAAGTACATTTAACCTCTCCGAACACACAAAAACACTCAATGCTTCAAAGTGCTGAGAACGCCAGAGAATTGACAGACAGACAGAAAATACGAAAAAAAACTTAGCCGTATGAAGAGCACAGGAACAGGAGTCATAATGGCTGCCGGAAAAAGAGGGTGCTAGCCAGCGGGACAAAGGGGAGGTTACCTACTTCCGGGAGGTTATCGGCCGCAGTTTCTCCACATAGGCGGATAGTAGTTTGCACAGGCAGGAATGTCAGACCCCTGCCAGAGTCTGCGCTAGTTGCGTCACGGTTAAGTATGTGTAATTAAAACACTCACTGCTTCAAAGTGCTGGCACAGCGGAAGTAAGTAAATCCAACGAAGGGCAAATGGCGGCCGCTGAAGTCTCTGCTGTTGGGCTGAAAGCTGTCCACGTTGGGGGGTGCCTTCACTGTCTCCACTTCATCAAAGTTTGATGTATCGTCCAGACTGCTGATGGACGGCAGATAGGGTGGGGAAGCTGAAAAGGGAGAGGGTCACTTATAAAAGGTTTGAAATTTTTTTTTTTAAACATAATAGAAAGCACCGTAGCAGAATCAGTTAGGCACTGGACTGCAGTTGGTATAAGGGAGAGAGAGAGAGAGAGAGAGAGAGAGAGAGAGAGAATGAACAAACGAATGAACAAACTTTTTTTTCTAGGGAAAAAAAGGAATTGGGTTTGTTTTTTTTATCCTGCCCTCATGAAAAGGAAAAATACAACAAACACAAAGCAAAAGGCAATACAAAAGTATAACATTATAAAAACAGAGAAACAATTATGTCAGAAAAAATTAACCTAAGTATATGCATAAACACTACTTGGAACACAAAGAGAAAGAAAGACAGACAGACAGACAGAAAGACAGACAGACAGACAAACAGACAGAGAGAGAGAGAGAGAGAGTTTGTTTTGGTTTTATTTTCACAGATTATCATGTACAATTCATCAAACTTGTGACAACCAACAACCTCCATTCTTTGAAATGAAATGGATAGCATTTAAAATTTCAGCTAGGTCTACACCAATGTACAAGTGCATGAGTCTTTATACCTAGGCTCAACAGTCAGAACATTAACAAAGGGGTTGTATACAGGGTGTTTGCTCAGTTCCTTTCACATAACCTTCTTTTCTTTTTCTTTACAACATCTAGGTTTTGTACCTTAGCGGAAGTGGTACAGTAACCAATGAATACATAATTATACACAAATATATTAAAACTACAATTGTGCTACGTTTCTCTCATTCTCTCTCACTGTCACACACAGAATCACACAAACCAACATAAGATTTGTCAAGAAAATACTGGACGCTAGCTACGACTAGGACAGCAGCACTACGATGCAGCCAGAGATGGAGAGACAGCAGAAAGCACCTTACTGTTTCTGATGTTGGCCCAGGAGACTGTCTTGAAGAAAGGGTGCTGCTGCAGCTCTGACCAGCCGATGCGTGTCTTGCTATCGCTGAGCAGTTTGGAGATGAGATCTCTGGCCTCGGCAGAGACCTTATTGTTTGGTGGAAATTTCAGCTTGTTCTGTCGACAGCCAAGTCAGTGAGCTGTGAAAACTTCAATGAATAAACAAAAGAACTGATTACTAAAAAAACATAATAACAACAAAAAAGGTGAATAGCTGAATTGAAGCAGAAGTGTAATGATCAGAGGCATTTCTATTGAAAGCATCTGATGATTTGTTCTCTTGAGTGTACATATAAGAATTTTTTTTTTTTTTAAACAAAAAAAAACAGCAAACTGTCACAATTTGTTTAACCTGAAGATGAAATCAGCAGGCAGGGTCTCAATACAATTCACCTCTTAACACAAACCACTGAATTTGCTTCTTTTCTTTCTTCTTTTCATTTTCTTTTTAATGTTTCCTAACCATTCCACCAGCATTTAGGAAACTCAATGCCAGTCACTCACATACTAAATGACAGTCACTCACATACTAAATGAGGGCCATAACTAATATAATTTCCAAGCATAGAAAGTTTGGTAAGTTCACACAATGGGATTAAGTCACTGACCCAGCGGACAGCACTCACCTTGAAGTTCATGATGTTGTTGTAGGTGGCCACCATGGAGCCGTTGTCGTCAGTGAAGGGAGTGCAGCCAAACAGCATCTCATAGGCACAGACACCCAACGACCACCAGTCCACCTCCACCCCGTAGCGCTGACTTCGGGAGGCTCGGTTCATGGAATCCAGCAGCTCCGGAGCCACGTAGTCCGGCGTCCCCACAGGCATACGTGATGACACCTGCAAATCCATCTTAAGGATCAAAGGGTTGGTGGACGATTTTTTATGAAGGCCCAGGTGTGATGACACCTGCAAATCCATCTTAAGGATCAAAGGGTTGGAGGACGATTTTTTATGAAGGCCCAGCGTTTTGTGTTTCACACTTCCAAACCTAAAGGTTTGTGGCAAGAATTCCAGCAGTCTGTGAAAATTTTCCCCAACAACAATATGTGCAGGTCTGTGAATGCCATAATCTTGCCTCTGTCTTTAAACAGGCAAAATAACTTATGTTAATGGTTCTGGGACCATGTCAGAATTCTATTATACATTGTGGGGATCCCTGGGACTCTTTTTCTATGATTGCCGGGGATCCCAGACTACCTCCAGAGGGTCAGCCTAAAGCTGCACATTCTAATCAAGTCTGCATCACTGCATGTATGCAAAGACAGACATACAATTCTGGTCATAATCGTCCAAGTTTCTAGGCCAAGTAGTGACAAAGGGGAAGAATTCTTCTTCACAGCATACGATCCCTGCGTCAGACTAAAGCTCCAATATAGGACCTTCACCCTTTTTTTGTGTTTCAGTTTGTTTTAGACATTTTTAGAACGTCCCAGGGACCCATTCCTTCAACATGCAGTGTGTCCTTACCATTTCCAAAGCATCAGGGATGCATATTCATGCCTTATTAGAAGCCCTGACAGTTCAGTGGGTTATGGAACTGTGATTATCTATATCACCAGCATGCAACAAATTCAGTATAAAGCAGGAATACACACCTACACAAAACAGGTATAATTAAGCAACTTAGACACTCCATAAACAGCAGTGTCTTAAGATGTGCTCAAACACATATAAATCCACTGAAATACACAAGGGAATATGGAGTTCCAGTTTGAGAACATACTGCGCTCTTTGGCGCATTCATCTGCCAAATGCATTTTGCCTTTTCCTATTTTGCACAACTGGTTTTAGCCAAATTTCCATGAAACAATTCTAAATTACTGTTGATTACACCAGGAAATAAATGAATAAACTGTGAAACAACAGGAAAAACACCGACACCAGAAACTTAATAATTCAACTCATGAGTTTAGGGAAGAATAATCATACCTAAGCTGCCACTGTTACAAAAGCAATGCCTTGAACACTATTCTAAAACTGAAATAAATTTTGTTTAGGCGATCCTCAGACGTACTGTTTACTGGCTGAATACCACCCATGCAGAGTAGAAAACCCACCTCAATAGCTTTCCGAAAACTTTCCGCAATACTTAAGCAGCCATGTTGGAAGAAATGAAACGGTCTCTATTCTGGTTATGTTCCCCTAGAAATATATCCTGCAGCTGGCCAATCAGAATTATGCTTCATCATGTGGTTGCTTCCCTTGGCACAGGGGCCTATGTGACCCACTGTGTTTTGGACCGTCCCTGATTCAACAGTATCAATAGCACATAGTATTCCTGCCTTCAAAATATGCAGAGTAACGAACACCATGACTTACAACTGTGAGCTATATCATACAGAGAACTATCAAGGCACAAAATGACTAACAAAATGCAGTAGTTTTGCATGCAGGGCTCTGTGTGTGACCAGTTTATCCAGACTTACATGCAGAGCAAACATGTTGAAGCACATGACTCTCCACGAGTGAAGGAGCCCACAGCAATATGAAAATGATGTTGAATTTCGCTACGTATGAGGCATGCCTTTAACTCAACACTGCCTGTTATTTTTTTTTTTATTGATATCATCATGATATGCTTGCTAAAACAGTCATTTTGTATGTCCTGTTGGCGTTATCAAATTACAGAGGGAAAATAATCTGCGTTCACACAATGGTCAGATCAAAGGTGAAGGCAACGAGGTCAGAGTGAGGCTTTCAACACTGAGCTCTCTGCATGTGCAGAGGCTCAATATGTATTTGGACTGCTGACCAATATTGATTGGTTACTTCTGAGCTGTGCCAAAGGAACTTCATTTCATTTCATAAAGCATGTCTCATCTGCGAGTGCTTTTCACTCAGAGGCCAAAACTGACAGGGACCAACCTTCTTATGTAAATCCATTTTGGCTGCTGATCCAAAGTCTGCTAATTTGATGTGACCAGTATGGTCAAGCAACACATTTTCTGGCTTGATGTCTCTGCAATCAAAATACAGAGCACCATGTGGAACAATCAATGATGATCATCAATGTCAATAAAAGTAGGAATACAAACCATGTATGCACAACCATGCACACACACCTGTATGCATGCACAAACACATTACATCAAACTTGATGAGAAATTTAATTGAAATGGAAACCATCCGTATCACGAGAAAAAGCAAATGCATCCTCAGCCTTCAAACAAGCACATATCAGGATTATTCTTTGATCAAACTGATAAGAAGAGCATCACTAAAGTCCCTCATTATATAACTGTAATACTTTGATGGACATCACTCCACATTTCACTTGTCAATTGCTTGGAAAAGACATTCATCAATTATAGCAATTCTTTCCTTACCCCTTCTTCAGCTAAACTTCACAAACATTAAGTTTTCTTGACAATTAAAAATGTTGCCCATTCTTCTACAACAAATCCTTCATCACAGACAACAAAGTAAAAGTTAACTCACTGTTGTTGTTTTTTTCTTAATCAGTTGCATCACTGTATAGATCTATTTCTTCTGTCATTATAGACAGGACAGGCTGGAAGAAAAATGATGATTCCAGGGCAAAACTGAAGGAAAACAATGAGTCTGAAGCAAGTTTAGGAGGAGGAAAACAACAAATTCTGAATCTGAAGACAACATGGAAAAATCGATGATTCTGAAGCCAACATAGTGGAAGAAAAAACAACGATGACTCAGACCAGAGAGACGTTTGAAGAAAAGAGAGAATGCTTGTGAAGCCACGTAGGATGGCCAGTAGTGGCAGACTACCTGTGCAGATAGCCCATCTGGTGCAGGTTGTTGATGGCTATGGCCATTTCCGCCAGGTAAAAGCGGGCCATGTCCTCCTCCAGTTCGTCCCCATGTCTGCAACACATATGCATTCCCACATATATATACATATGTGTGTGTGAGTATATATATATATATATATATATCCCCATGATGTCGAAACAGTCACATCCATCTATCCACCCTGCTTTTGTTTGTTCTATTCTATTTCCTTCAGTTGAACAGCTTATCTTCCTTCACAGACATGCCAATCCTGTCTTTTCACACAGAAAAATCTTTTTGTGACAAAAAGAGTAATGCAATACAAAACGATATATATTAAATATATGCAACTTTACCTTTCAGTTGTCACACACACTATGAATGGCATGGAACTATGGCCAGTCTTTTTATTAATTGTATGTGGTCTATGACATGCTTGTACAAACCTTTCGTGTGTGCGTATATGTGTGCATATTACTTCATGTGTGTGTCTGTGTGATGTATGCATGTGTTACTGTGAGTGAGTGAGCAAGCATGCATGCCAGCATGCATTTGTTCGAGCACATGCACACGCATGGATGTGCATGCATGTGTGTGTGTGATAGTATATATTTTCTCTTTTCCTTCAAGGTGCTCCAAACCTATGTACAATATTTCATTCGAAACCCCTTCAAAACCTGATCTCAAAGGTGTACAAACCAAGTAACAGAAAAAAACAGACCTATTGATTCAAAACACTTCAAACAATAAAAAGACTTTTGCTGCAAAGGAGAAAAACAAAAAACACCCCACTGACCTGGACAGAAGGGAGAGCAGGTCTCCCCCTGGGTGAAAGTCCATAACCAGGTAAAGACTGACTGAGTCCTGGAAGGCAAAGTGAAGGCGGGTCAGCCATGGACTGCTGCAGTTGGCCATGATGTCTCGCTCCTCCTCAAAGAAAGAGATCTGGAACCAAACAGGGACCCCTGTGTTCTGCACACATCTTTTCTCACTGCTTGTTGCTATAGCGCTGGTTTTCTTACGCTTTGGTTCATGATATCAGGGAGACTGACCACAACAATCAACATGCCTGTTGTTTCGCCACCTTTTTAAATTGTAGTCACATTTTCTTTTTCAAACCAACCCAACCCAACCAATAACTCAGCTGCTTCAACAGTACAGACACACACATATGGACATGTTGATGAAGTGATAATTATTGGGCAATGAAAAGATCTATCATGTGACACAGGTCACAAAAAGTCAAAATTACAAGACCAGCAAAATTGTACAATACTTAAGCACAGGCACAACTGCACAGCAAACCACAGGAACTGCTAAACCAGACCAGCTGCCAAAGCACTGCTAAACCAGACCAGCTGCCAAAGCACTGCTAAACCAGACCAGCTGCCAAAGCACTGCTAAACCAGACCAGCTGCCAAAGCACTGCTAAACCAGACCAGCTGCCAAAGCACTGCTAAACCAGACCAGCTGCCAAAGCAGCAAAGTAGATGGCAAAACAGACCAAGGACCAGGATGCTCTCAGTTTAATCCACATCAGCATCCTCAATTTCAGCATTCAGTGTCAAGGTTTTGGTTCAAAAGGCTTCCCACCTCGATCTCAGCCTGGTATAGGCTCAGTGGAGCTTGATGTGAAGACTGTGACTGCACACTTACAGTCAATAGATCTTTAACAAAAAAGCTAAAAAATTATATTTTTAATAAAATCCTGACCAACACTACTGTTATCTTTATCTCTCAGCCATGGTTTTTGCCAGCATGTCATGAAAGGACGCAAAGTTTAAAGTTAAAGGTCCTATAGCTTTTTACAGACATCAGGACAGTGAACTCACATCCACTGTGTTTGGGGGTCAGTAAAGGAAGGTGGGGCCCAGTCCTCTCCTTCCACTACTACTCTGTCATGAAATCTCAAAGTGTGTGGCATTTTACGAAACTTGAAATAAGCAAAGGTAAGAAAAAAATAAGCTTTCAAAAAACTTGTCAACCAATATATCTAAACTGTCGGATCATCAGACAATACATGCACACTCCACAGTACATCTATCTTTCAACTCTATCAAATGAATAACTCACATCTGGCTGGGACAACAGATCAGACTTGCGCAGGACCTTCATGGCAAACACAGTGTCTGTTGATTTCTCATGTACCACATGAACTTCCCCAAAATGACCTCGACCTATGGTGGCCTTCACCTCAAAGTCGCTGGGTTTGATGCGGAGTTCTTTGGTCCTTTTCACCACTTCCTTGTCTGCACAATCACAGCAGTCTGATCACTAGCATCCTTGAGATTTATTTCTGCTTCTTTTACACCTGGTAGGGTGCCAAGATCATTCAAAACAGCATTTATGAAAAATTCATAGCAGTAATCTTGAAAAACAACATTTATTCTTTATATGTTCACAGTTGCCAGTAAAGCGCCGATGTTTAAGTTTACAATAAAGATATGATCACAAAACTGTGCGTGCACAGCACACACACATACATACATGTGCACACACACTCTTTCTCTTTTACATATTAGGACACACACACACATACAAGCACACACACACTTTCTTTCACACAAATACACACACTCGTTCCTCAACACACTTATAAACATGCAGACTTGCACACATGTGAACACACACGCTCATAAATTTATATTTAGGTTATTAAGCACACACTGTTTTTCTTCTTTCATAACAAATATAAAATGTAGAAAATAGTTAATACCTTTTATTCCTTTCCTAAATCAAAAGCAGCAAATTAAAGAAAAAAACAAAACAAAACTAAAAAAAAACAACTGCAGCCTAAGACTAGTGTAAGACAAGTGAAGAGATCTATCGTTCTCACATTTCCTCACGAAGGCTGCAACGTTCTTGTTGCGGGCAAAACAGTCCTGCTGACACTCATCATACACAGCCACAAAGGTGTCCATCAGACAGTCCAGCCCCAGTGAGGGCCATGAGGCCTCGTTGCTGCCGTCCGGTGCAGAGCCCTGGATCAGCTGCACCAGCTTGGACCACCTTTGCTGTAGCTGTGGGGGCGTCTCTCCTTCCATTATGAACTGGTGTGCACCGTGTGCCAAAAGGTATGTATACGCACTGTGACTGCTGTCGTGACTCAGCTCTGCATGCAGCTGAGGTTTATTCTGGAACAATTCCATTTAATCAAAATGTAGATTGTAAAGTCAATGTATAGATTTAGCTTAATTCTAAGTTACAACCTTCAAGTTAAAGAAACACCCAACATGAGAACTGATGGTGATGAGATTACAAGCACATGGGTTATAGACCTGTTCATGCTGCACTTTTCAGGTCTATCTCTTGACTGTACTGATTGATAAAAAGTGACTAAGTCCATACTTAAGCTATATCAGTATAAATGCATAAAAAGTGTATATAAATTATAA